>NC_142367.1:11959270-12260103 GCF_059441175.1 Urocampus carinirostris
GGCATTACAAGCATTGTCTGGGAATGCAAAGCACTTCTTCATTGCAAGTATTCAATGATCACACGAAAAGGACAATTTACAACAATACCAAACACAATCATGCAAATAATTAGCATTAAAAGAACAACCCTGGCATAAGAAGAACCGTCTGGGAATGTATCGTATTTCTCCATTGCAACCGTGCAATGATCCAAATAGAACCAGCTACGAATTAAAAGTACATTTTGGGGACTGCAAAACACTTCTGCACTACAAGTATTTAACAATCAGATGAACAAGAGAATTTACGGCAAAACCAACAAAATGATGCAAATAATGGCCTTAAATAGAACAACCCTGGCATTACAGAGCACCATCTGGGAATTCAAAACATCTCTTCATTGCAAGCCTTCAATGATTGAAATAGCAAAACTTTGAGATGACAAGTATTGTCTGGGAATGCAAAGCACTCCTTCATTGCAAGTATTCTATGATTAGACGGAAAAGACGATTTACATCAAGACCACCACAATGATCCAAACAGTAACCACAAATAGAACAACCCTGGCATAAGAAGCACCGTCTGGGAATGGAAAGTATTTTTTCATTGCAACCGTACAATGATCAAAATAGAACAAGCTTGGTATTAAAAGCACAGTCTGGGAATGCAAAACACTTCTTCATTGCAAGTATTTAACAATCAGATGAAACAGACGATTTACGACAAAACCAACAAAATGATGCAAGCAGTGACCTCAAATAGAACAACCACGGCAAAATAAAGCAGTGTCTGGAAATGTATAGTATTTCTTCATTGCAATCGTACAATGATTAAAATAGAACAACTTCAGCTTGACAAGTACAGTCTGGGAATGCAAAGCTCTTCTTCATTGCAAGTATTCAATCATCAGACGAAAACAATGATTTAAAACAAGACCAATACAATGATGCAAACAGTGACCACAAATAGACCAACCCTGGCATTAGAAGCACCATCGTAGTATTTAATGTATTTCTTCATTGCAAGCGTTTAATGTTCACAGCAACAAGTGTAACATTGAGTTCTACTTTTTTATAACTATTTCACATACAAACATTCCATAATTTACCTCTTTGATTTCATCTATACCTGGCAGAAAAAAAAACAAGTCAACAATTCTTTGCATTTCCCAGAGTTTGTTACAATAATTCACTACGGCAAGGAGTAATTTTGAGTAATAACCCGTCAAAGACGCTCGGCTCTCGTGCTCTTTCTTATTTACACGGCTTCGTTGCCCCCCGCCAAAACAATTAAAATTCAATTACCGAACAGACTCGCAAAACACGCAAGCGCGCATGTCCATCCTTCTTTTGTCACCGCTAATGCAATTACGGACTTATCGTGAAAGACGATAGCGAGCAAGGAGAGGAGGAAGATAGCCACGATAATGAACACGCCGTGAATTAATCTGCGGTTCGGACGATAACACGGCAGCCATTGCTCTGTTATCGACGATGGCGCCGCGATGGAATTCCAATGCTTCAAAGTTATTAAAGATTCACCTTGAAACAAGCAACGTGTTTTTGTTTCGTCCCTTGATAATATAGTCGTGAGAATTTTATCAGGTTGATTTTAATTTTTAGGAAGTTCGCTGTTAATATGCGTGAGGATTTAGTTTTCTGTTTATTGGTTTTTAACTTATAGTAGTAATCTTTAACACTCTTCCATTTGTACCATAGACCTCCAGGATACAACATTGATCCGTTCTGAGGTGGGGACTGCAAAATGAAATTGCCGTATAGTCGGGGACTGAAACCTATAGTAATTACCTCCGGCTAATGCCTATTTGTACAATGTGATGCTTGAAATTTGGAAACAAAATAGTTTTTCTTCAGTGATTTAAAGTAAAAATAAAATAAAAAATAAGGGCGACCAGATGACGAAGGTGCTGTATCTGATTCATATACAGGCCTCTCCTGCTACTGGTAACAAAGGAAACCAGTACTGTCTTTTTCATCTGAGGGAGAAAATCACTAAACAAAACATCCTCCCGCCAGGCTCTGCTTGCCCAAGACACACCACAGGAAGTAATGCCACAGCAACCACGATGGTTAAGGGTTCCATGAACCGCGAACCATAGATAAAAAAACATTGTTGTAAGAAAATAATATAAGTAAGTATTACTTATGTGTAATATATTACAAACAAATGTAAAGGAAAAGTTCATTTTGATCTACCTTTGGTGTAGAGATGACTTGAAGTGGTATGGAGGTGTAGCGGGTGGATGCATATTTGGGTAGAAGACGGCGACGGTGGATTAAGATGATTTAAAAACTTGCAATAGTGAGGATTTACATGCCCTCAGAAGATTTACTCGCTTTAATCAATTCCTTATTTTCAATAACAGTATCAAATATCGATTGGTCAGGGCTTATTTAGTAGTGTTGCCATTTGTGTGCCTTATTTGTATTTTTTGATAATTGCAAGCTTTGTTTCCTTGCTTATCATATTTTTGCTTTCCCCTTTAGCATCAATGCTAGCCGTGAGATCAATAGCTTAACATTGTTTTTACACATAATTCAGAACTAAATGGAGGGTGAGGAAGGGAGCATTGTGGGAGGTAGTTCAGCCAATAGCATATTAGCATCACCAATAGCAGAGGAGCATCTTATATGACATCAACTAATGCCGGGAAGGCATCTTAGTGGCATAACATATCAGACGCACAAACTCCGCAAAGTTTGAATCAAATTTGTATGGCCAGTAAAATAATTGATTACTTATAGTGGGGAACATGACATAAAGAGGGGCTAAAAACATCTTATTCCACACCCTCGAGTGAAAGACGGAGTAACCTTATCCAGGGGGTCTACTGTACCGCCTCCCAAAAATATCTCAAGGGTTTTCCTCAATTACCGGTGACCAATGTAAGTGGACTGCTACTTAAAGTGCTCAAAAGAATTCTATTACTCCCAATAAATTACTTGTTCTAATCAGTCGATATCACAATTTTAGAGCGGTCCACATGCCAATGAAAGCCAGCCAGCTTGTTTGACCCCACCTTAAAAGCCTAAAGTGAGCTACTGAGAAAAAAAAAATTAAGAAAAGTCAAAGGTATAAGTTGCAGCTGTTTCAATTGGCTCAGGCAAGAAGAAGAAGAAGATGAGTAGCCTCAGGGCTTTGAGAGAGATACTCAAAACTGAGCGCTGCCAATTGCTCCGAGAGTTCAAGCAATTAGCTATAAGCTAACCGTCGCTACTCATCTTAGATACTTTGGAGAGTTTGCTCATTGGCTGTTGACTGGAGTTCAATTCTTTCTTGGAAGACGATCACAAATGCATTAACATTTCAAACAGGTTGGCAAAGATTTTATGAAAAAAGATGTTTGTCATGTTTTTAGCTAGCTGTAGTTGTAAGTTGTGTTAGCTTTTTATGTGTTTTATTAATTTGTGTGATTTTGTAGAAGTATGCTGTAAACTTAAGTTCTCCAGTTTGAATAAAGCTAGAAAAAAAAAGAAAAATATGAATGGTCGCTTACTATTATGGTTAGCAACTAGCACCTTTTGTTTTTAGCTAGCTAGAGTTCTGTCGACTATGTCAATGGTCATTTGTCTACAAAAAAAGAGATTTAAACTCAAGTTTTCAGGTTTGTGTGCCGTTTACTTTGCAAAAAAGCAAGAATGGTCAATGGCTTTCTTGGTTAGCATTTGGGTTATAAGTTGCTTATGGTTTTTGCTAGTTGGAGTTTTGTCACTCTTATCAATTGCTATTTATACACTAGGAAGAAATACTAGTTATTCTGTTTGTTTGCTTGACAAAATTCACCAAGCAAAAAACAAAAACATGTACAGCCGCTTCCTTTCTTGATCAGCGTCTAGAGTTCTATGTATCTTGAGTTTTTAGCTAGCTAGAGTTATGGGATTTTGACTTAAGTTTTCTAGTCCATCTACCTTTTATGATTTTGTTCGCAAAAAAAACAAACAAAACAAAAAAAACCCATAAATTGGCACTTGCTTTTTTGGTTGGCATTTTGAGTTATTTTTAGCTAATGTTTTTAGCTAACTGTTTTGTCAATTTATCAATCTGTAGATTAAAACAATAACAACGGCGGATTTAAATTTAAGTACTGTAGTTTGTCTACCTTCTATGATTTTACTCTGCAAAAACATGAATTGTCACCTACTTCCTAGGTTACCATCTTGAGTTATATGTATTTCTTTCTTCTTTTTTTTCGACTGTATCAGTGATTATTAGGAAAAACCAAAAGAGGGCTTTAATAAGATGTTGTCCAGTTTGTGTACGGCAGTAGCTCAGGAGGGATCAAGAGGTCACAGGTTCGATTCTCGGCTCTTCTTCAGGGTGGATGCTGACCTCTCACAGCCCCACCACACGCCGGCACTACAGTAATGTCCTCTACTTGGAAAAAGGTGCACACAATACAAAATCTAACTGACAGCAATGTCCGGATATTCTTCAACATCCCGAAAAAAATGATCTGCCGGAATCTGTAAGTCGAATGTTCATAAGTTGGGGAGCGTTTGTATATAAATGCAGAAAGAAAGAAAAAAAACGCAGAAACGTTACGTGATTTTTCCTAGCAAAAAAAGGAACTTTGTTAGTATTTTGAGTATTATATCTAATAGGTTGTATTTTAAGCTAACTGGAGTTATGTTGACTGTATCAATAGTATCTATGGTTATTTGAAGACTGAAAAAAAACAAGGGATTTAAAATTAAGTTCTTGTCTTGACCAGAACGGAGACAGGACCCACTTGCGTTACGTTTCCTTCAGTTTTATTGGAAGAAAGGAAAGGGTTGCACCCATGATCTGGTGAACGCTGGGCGCGGGAAGCAGGTCGCTCTGAACGTGTAAGTGGGACTTCCGTGGCGAGCGATGGCAGTGTCGGGAATGGACAAAACGCGTCAGTAGCCGTTACAGGAGAGGAAAAAACGTGGTTGGGATCGGAAACGAGTCGACAGCCAGGAGAGGAGAGTAGACGTGGTCAGGATAAAAAAAAAAAAAAACGGGTCGAAGCCAGGAAACAGACGGGAGCAAAACAGGTGGGAGTCAGGGTTGAAAAAAGCTTGCATAGAGTAAACTTAGGTTCGCAGACAGACTGACAACGGGTGACAGATGGACGTGGGTTTAAATAGTGACAGGGAGCCAATCAGAGTCCGAGGCAGTTGGCGCCAAAGGAGCGGGCACAGGTGCATCACATCTGTAATCATGACAGTTCTCCAGTTTCTTTACTTTCTATTTTGCAAAAAAAATTGAATGGGTCTCGCTTTCCTGTTCATCATCTTGAGTTAAATGTAGCTTGTGTAGCTAGCTGGAGCTGAGTCTTTCTTTTTAATAACTCCACTGAAGTTTTCAGCTGAATTACAAACTGGTCGCAAGCCCTGAGACAAAACTGAAATAAATAAATATATTTAAAAGTGGCATACTCGTTATCGGACGTGACCACGCGAAATGATCCGGGGCGCTACGAGCGCCGCCCATTCTGTCTGTTAGGGTCTCATATCGTGGAACAGCGGGAGGCAATTTTCAAAGATAATGGAGCTTGGAATGAAAGATGGAAGCAAATAAGGCGTGAATGGAAATAGATTAGAACAGAAGCGGAGCCGCCGGTCAACGTACGAGCACAAATACACGTTAGACAATCACATCGAGTCAACGCAATAAGTACGCGACGGTCACGGCTCAAAGAAGAAGTCACTTCTCTCAATTTGTGATATATTTCTGATCACGTTTTGAGCACGGACGGGATCAATTGAACGTACAAGTTCAGCATCACGTTCCCTGCCGGGTGAGGCAATGCGATTGAAAATCTCTGGGAATGTTCTGCACACAAGCGATTTGATATAATATCTTCCTTCGTCATTTATTTCCGAGGCGCCCCTCCTGGACCCTAACTGGGTTTCTGATGACTGCCTTGTGAATTACCTGCTAGAGTCATTTCGCAAATAGCTTTTTAATCGCCTCCAAAGCCTGCACGCCCAACCACCATAACACATGTAACCAAACGTGTCTTTGAGCCTCTGTGATGCTACCATTGCCCTTCGTTTATTTTTGTGAGCCCTTTAACACGATTGGAATCAGAGAGAGGAAATGTACAATAGTAACATAAAATATGGCGACATATTTTTAAACTGAGAGTTAATTTTTGTCTCGAAGGGCTACCATTTAGATATACAGACGCTGCCCGATTTACGGGTTGCATAAGTAATAAATGAATACATTGAAATTAAAATGATCAATTTCGTAGAACATAAATTAGGGCAGCACAGCGGGGCAGTGGTTAGCGCGTGTTCTGCACACTTCTGAGGTCATGGGTTCAAATCCAGCTACCAACCTTCCTGTGAGGAGTTTGCATGTTCTCCCCGTGCTTGCGTGGGTTTCCTCCGGGCACTCTGGTTTCCTCCCACATTCCAAAGACATGCATGTCGGGTTAATTGGCCGGTCCAAATTGTCCCTAGGTGTGAATGAGCGATCGAATTGTCTGTCCCTGTGTGCCCTGTGACTGGCCGGCAACCAGTTCAGGGTGTCCCCTGCCCACTGCCCGGAGATGGCTGGAATGGGCTCCAGCACCCCCCGCGACCCTACTGAGGATAAGTGGTACAGATAATGGATGGATGGATAGAACATAAATTACCATTATGACGTCTGGTTTCACCACTAAAATGATTTATTTATTTCATAAATGGTTTGCAATCTGTCCTTATTCCAAAGTATCCCCCTTTTCACCAGCTTGAAAGCGAGTCAACGACGTCCTGAATTACCACACTTCTTTTCTTCAGTTGCTGTTTATTCGGACAAAGTAGTCAACCATTACACTACTCGTAAAACTAAAAATTAAATAAAATACAAAGTACAAAAAACTAGCGACAAACATGTGACACACAACCTCATGCTGCGGTTTTGAGTTTTTCCTTGCCCTTATGTAGGTTTTAGATCAGGGTATGGTGTAATAAAAGTCTGTAGTCTGTAATAGTGGTATGTGCAGCCCTTTCGGACTTCTTGTGATAAAGAGCTATACAAATAAACATGACTTGACTTTGTTACCATAATAAAAAAAAAAATCTTCATTCAAGTAATTCTAACACCTTTCGTATTTACGGACAATTTCTGTCCAAAGCAACAACCAAAGAGAATTTGCAACAAGCATGTTAACGACAATAATGCACTTGAAGACCACTCTTTATATTTCTCAATGGCAAAACAGTTACCTTATGCAGTATCATTTAATTGTAACTTTGAATTTCCATTTTTTCCCCACTATATAAAATGCATTGGATTATACGGCACATTTTTAAACTCCCTGACAATTTGGGGTTTTTGGTGTACCTTATTGCCTGGAATGTACAGTAACACCCCTCAGACTCCATGAAAATCTTTAATAATCTTGGCTTGAGTTTTTTATTGTCTGATAAGATCCAAGATCAATACTTAGCAAGTCAATTGGATCAACGGTTAATGTCACTAATTATTTCCTTGCATGTTTAAGAACTTGGACAGTGTGGTGGCTCTGTGGGTAGCCCCACAGTTAGGAGGTTCCGGATTCAAATCTAGCTACCGGCCTCTGTGTGTGGAGTTTGCACATTCTCCCCGTAACTGTGTGGGTTTCCTCTTGGAATTTCGTTTTCTTTCCCCATTCGAAAAACACGAATTGCAGGTTGATCAGTGACTCCAAAATGTCCCTAGGTATAAATGAGTGTGGAAATGGTTGTGTGTCTCTGTGTGCCCTGCAACTGGCTGGCAACCAGATCTGAAGATGCCTGAAGATCGCTAGGATTGGGCTCCAGCGCCCCGCAACCCTACTGAAGATAAGAGGTGCAGACAATGGATGGATGGATTTACGAACTCTAAATGAGCAAACACTGAGCCTCAAGTGTAACCACAACCCTCCGACAAGAGTTCATGAGTTATTTTCTTTAGCTTCAACCTTGATGGAGTAGTCCTCCACTTCCGTCCGACCCTCGACTCATGGGTTTATATCTGAGTTTTTTTTAATGGTGAATCGCGAAGACTTCAACCTTGGCAGCCGGCTAACAAAGGACAGCACGCTGTCACTTGAATTTGTATGGAATGAAGGGTGTCATGCCGATGAAGGCTGCCTGGGCCCTTTGCAGCATTTCGGACCATCGTTGGCCCCGCGGGAGTGTTCCATAATTCATGGAGGAGCCGTGCACCTGTCACAGCCGCTCTGAGAAGTGACTAAGATGGGGTAGGACGCTTGGCGGATGAGGGGCAATTATAATGCCACGTCCGACATCTGCGGTTACTTCAGGCTCTTGACTTTAGAGTTACTTTACACTCTTGGGGGTCACGGCGATGGGCACCTTACAAAACGTACGATTTTCCGGGTCAGGGATAGCAGGTGATGAACGCGAAGATTATAAATACAGTTTTGGGGGTATTACTGCGACGAAAAATCTTGTATTTTTCAACTCAAATAAAGGATTTGCACTTTTACTGCATTTTCCAGACTCTTACGAACATCCAAAAATCCCCAAAACGGTGTGAAAACTAATTCATGCAGAAGTGCGAAACTCTTCTTTCATTTTCCAGACATTTTCCAGGCATTCTTTTCTTTTCTTTATAAGCTCATTTTATTTCTCAGTTGGACTTGAAACTGAATCACAAAAACTTCTCTGTATTCATTTTTTAAGGCTAAACATAACAAGTAAACATAACAAATAAAACTACCGGCTAATTGATACAGAAAGGAAAATTAGACAACCAATTGGAAGATTAAGAACCATGAAATGTGTGTTAAGAGAATCAGAATCTAAAGACCTAACTGACTGACTACATAACCAAATGAAGAAAGATAGATATTTGGAATACATTGATCAAACCAACAGATTGTCATGATTACTGATGCGAGGCACATGAATCGGCTCCTTTGGCGCCAACTGCCTCGGACGCTTATTGGCTGCTTATCTCTTTTTAAACCCTTGTTTTCCTGTCTCCCATTGTCAGTCCGTCTGCGAACTTCAGCTCCTGCCTGACTTTCTCCGGGCCTGATTCCTGTTTGATTCCCAGCTCTGACCCTTTTTCTGAACTCGATTATGTTTTTGCTCCACCGTCCCGGCTATCGATCTGTTCTTCCCCCGTTCTCGACACTGCCTTCGCTCGCCACGGAAGTACCACTTCTGCGTTCCAAGCGATCTGCTACCCGTGACCGACGATCACTGGATCGTGGGTGCAAGCCTTTTCCTCGTTAAAATAAAACTGAGAAAAACAAACGCAAGTGGGTCCTGTCTCTGTTTCTGGTCTCTGACACAGATTAACCAACTAACCAACCAATTAACGAACGAACCAACCAACCAACCAACCAACCAACCAACCAACCAACCAACCAACCTTCCTTTTATTGATATATTTTTACTTATTAAAATAATGTATATTTGCTTTTACTTAATTTGATTTGTTTTTTCTCTTTTTTTGTTGTTGTTGAATTTTTTATTGATTTTTGTGTTTTGTATTGGTTTTATTTCAACCATTTTTTTTCGTCTTATTGAGTCTTTTCCCTCATTTAATTTGACTTTTATTGTTTTCATTTTTATTTGTATTCATTTATTTTTAAATTATTGATTATATATTTTAGTTATTTTTATTTCAGTTGTATTTTGTTTCATTTTCTTCCTTAATTTTCTTTTATTCATTACGTTTATACTTTATTTATTTTTTCACTTGTCTTTGATTTCTTTGTAACTTGAAAAAAAATACTTTTAATTATTCATTTTTTTCTATTCAAGGGTCCATTAAAATGTCAGCATTTTTCTTTCTCAAAATGTTATAAATCATATTTTGTCACCGTACAGGCTTAATTTTATGTATCACTCCTCTCAAAGTACAAAATACAAAAAATACAAAAAAAAACAAAGCTGTGGCCATCTCCTGTAAAGCAAAAATATTACAGTTACTGTTTTAATCACTGAAAGGTTGGCACAGATTCTCAATAATGGCTCCCTTTTTTGTGAATCCATATCAAATTAGACCATATCCTGCAGCAAACCAGAACGAGTCTCTCGGCACACTTTTGTGTGTCGGGGGTGGTGAAACAACACCTGTGAACCTCCAACAGAAGCCTGGTTCCCCAGCCGCCCTTGAAAGGATCCCTTCGACGGAACTTGTCTCCTCTTTGCATGGATACGAGTTTCCCGCTGAGAGCAATTTCTCTGCCAGGATAAAAAAGAATAGATATTAGCGTCGACGCTCCACCGACAGTTGTCTCCCCGCGGCGTCGACCAGACGTCACGTTTATCTCCCAAATATCTGAGTAATAGAAAAAAAAGACTCAATTGCATGCCGAGGAGCCCCGACGTCTAAAAGCACCTCACTTGACCGAGACTTATTACCGACTCTTTGGTGAAGTGATGTCTCGGCGATATTGCGTTTGATAAGATGGCAATTTCAATAAGAGGCTTGGCACCCCGAGCTGGGGTAGGGGGTTGAGGGAGGGAGGAGGGTCTTTCCGCTAAAAGGGATATATTTCACCAGGGAGAGCTTGATAAAATGTGCATTTGCAAAAGTGAGATCAAAGCCATGTTGCCCTGGAAATTTACTCTATTTGGAAGACAGTGAGGTGGTCACATCTATTTTCCGGCCCGAAGAAGATGCAACGGTCCTTTTAGTGTATTTTGCCACCGGCGTCTTTTTGGGATGTGCCGAGCTCCAAATGAAGATGACAGCCAATGACGAGGCCCGATGCTGAACAGATTTGGTGGCTTACCGACTGATGCGTGGTGTGTGTGTGGCAGATGTCGACATCAACTTGTCTACGGCTGAGGTGAGCCGTCGCACATGCGTCAAAAGTGACAGCGTGGAAAAACGGCATATGTGACAAAACGAAAGGGTAAAAATTACATTATTCGCTGTTTCATCCCTTAGTACAAAAGGTGATGCCTAATCGTGTTACTAGTAAAGAAGTGTAAAAGAAGACAAAATTCCTAAAAATAAAATGCAAAGACCCAACAGCCCCCCAAAATAGTTTTAACTAAGTAATGAACTAAAGGGAAAAAGGAAGGAATTCAAGAATTGAAAAAAAAGCCAATATCTGTGAAAGCACAGACTAACTAACTAACTAACTAACTAAATAAATAACTAACTAACTAACTAACTAACTGGCTGACTGACTTTGAGAGAACAAATCAACTGACATTCACTTCTTGTGAATAGTTGGCGGGAACTCAATAACTAGATAACTAACTAAATTGTTAATAGTTCAATAGAAAAAACAACCTAACTAACAAAAATAATGTTTGATTTGTAGTTCAAGAAAACTAACTAACTAACTAACTAACTAACTAACATGTGAATCGTTCAAGAGAACAAACAAATTAACTGACAAAGATAATGTTTTTGTTTGTAGGTGAAGAAAACTAACTAACTATCTAACTATCTAACTATCTAACTAACTAACTAATGAATGATTAAACTTACCTAAATAACTAATTAATGGACTAAAGAAGTGACAAACCTGTGAGATGCTGACCTAAATCAATGATTACCTAACCCAAAAATTAAACTGAACAATCCACCTTACAAAAACTAGCAGACAAATGTTTTAACCAAGCAACTACGAAGTGAATAAAGCATTAACTGAAAGAAACTAGTTGGTTGAAAAATAAAGAGACTAACTTACTGTCTTCCAAAAACTCACAAACTAACCATTTAAACCAGGTGAATTTAGAAAATGAAAAGAGATACTGCACAACCAATTAACAAGCTAACGAAAGCAGTTCGCTAAAGGTAAGAAAAAACATTTTACATTAAGCTGATTGACAACAGGGTTGGGTAGGGTTACTTTAACTGGATTACTTTCAATTACTTTTGTATTACTCCAATACCAAATATGCTAATAAAAGACAAAAGAAACTAAATATGAATTAAATGACTAAATTTTGTGCGGGCTTGGGGAGTAACGGAACACATGGAACGGCAAAAATTATGTTGGCAAGATTTATTTTCATTTTGTTTCTGTCGCATTTTATGTTAGTTTGGCCGGAGATCAAAGAGATCAAAGCCAGGAGAGAAAGCTTACCACATGTTGTGAGTCATAATTTTAATCATATTTTGTTTCTTTTGTCTTTTATTAGCATATTTGGTATTAGGGTAATCCAAAAGTAATTGAAAGTAATCAAGTTAAAGTAACCCTACCCAACCCTGATTGACAATCACAAATTATAAAAATACAATACGATTCATTTATTTTAAAAAGAAACACTAAGAAGCTAACATCATGCAAACGTAACAAGAATGCAACTTTCTCCAGTTGACTAACAAAAAAAATGTACATTTACCTATGTGAATTCATGAAAACAATGCCCCCAAATGGTGAGGAGGAAGAGTTCATTCCACGTGCCTGTTTCAAGGAGTACTTACTCCCTCGGCAAAATCATTCCAAAACACGGCGCTAGCTGTCTTACAGACTCTGCCTTTGTGAAACTAAAGGGATCCGGCCGTCCCAGCGCTAGTGCACGTCTTTGTCTAATTGCTCCGCTTTCACTGACAACAAAAACACCTCAGCGCACTGGTGTGACCCATTTCCTTCTTTCTTCTAGCCGAAAACCAACTTTTGCAGCAAATCCTCAGCAGTCTCCGGATCTTACATCATCAGACAGCTGTATAATTAATGGCTGAAGCCCAGCGAAATTCATCGGCGCGTAAAGGTCACGCCGAGGGTTGGGGATGTTATTTTTTTTTCTTTGTGCTTGCGGAGGCGAGAAAAATAAACCCGCGGGATCTAATCGCGTTGTCCTGTGATAGCGGCGGAATTTTTTAACAGCTTATTTCCATTTTTGCCGTCCAATGACCTCTGCTGATTTGCAAAGGCGAATAAGAACCTGAGATGCGAGAGGCGCCGGCGGAGGCACAGGTGTTAAAAATGAGTCTATGTATATTTCATTAGAGATCCGCGCTTTTGTATTGATGCGCTGCCACTTTATTAAATACCTTCCGTCTGACGCACCAACAAAAGGAAGTGAAGGATATTGGTACTCTTATTTTCTGATAGATGAAAATGAAATGACGTTTTAAGTCAGAAGTGGGCACACTGCGGTACAAAGGCCACACGCTGGTACAGCAAATTATAGATAATTTTGTTCATTTTCAGTTAGACTAAGTCTTTTTCCTACTATTTTTAATTCTCTAATTCAAATGTGTACTTTTTTTTTAAATGGGAATTTTTGCTCATTTTAATTATAAAATCCTTGTCTCAAATTTTCAGTTGAAATTAGTTATTGTCCTTAATTGTTTCATTTTGTTACAAATATTAAGCTTGTAATATGGTGGATCGAAGATCATTTTGCTAATTTTAATTCCATATATTTTTTCATATTCTTTATAAAATAGATAATAATATATATACATGGTCATTTTACTATCAAAATATGCCAAATTCTGCACAATTTTGATGATGAATTATCGTATTAATTGTAATTTTAGGGTTAAAGGATTTTCCATTTAAATGTTTTACATTTTGCTATGAAAATAAGCACAAGAATAATTCTACAGAAATACAACAAAGACACGACTACGGTAATACTAAAATAAAAAATACTTCTCCATAAATTTAATGATAGCGATACTAAATAAATACTTCTACAGACAAATATTACAGCATACCACAGTAATGCTACAAAAATATGACAGGTATACTACAGAAAAATATATTGTTAAAATACTACAAAATAAGAAAATACTACAGAAATACTACTGCAGAAATACTACAAAATAAAAGTACAGTACTACTACATAAACTCTAGCAATTCTACAATAATTGTATTGTAGAAATATTAGAAAAATAGCACAAAAATACAACGAGAGTAATACTACAAAAGTACCACAGCTATATTAAAAAGATTTTACTATACAAATACTACATAATTACTACTGCAGAAATACTACAAAAATAAAACTACTATGTTGGCAACATCTATGTATTATTTGTTATTGCAACATCCGTTGCAGCCTGGTCATTCTGGAAGAGGGATTACCTCAGGTGCGGTCCCTTCTTGAAGTTTCTTCATTTTTCTCATGCCGAGGTTTTTGAGATTTTCCTTGCCCTCATGTAGGTTTTAGACCGGGGAAGGGTGTAAAAATAGTCTGTAGTTTGCAGTAATCTCTGATCTGTGCAGCGCTTTGAGACTCCTTGTGAGTAAGGGTGTCACAAATAAACATGACTTGACTTGATTATGCAATTTTCATTTCATTGATTTTTTTAAGCATTCAGCTTTCCCTGCTCTAAAACATGCTGTGCCTTTTAAGGACAACTTGATGATGTAACCTCTGTTTCTTTGGCATGCTTATTAAACACCGTCTGCCGATGTGCCAATAAACAAAAGTAAAAGAAACCGTCATTGTTATATCCTGTTAGCCAAAAATTAATATGACTTCTTTAACCATCGGTGTCATTTATTACTACTATTTCTTAACCTGTCTATGGTTTCATCGTATTCCATACAATTCTTTTTTCTAAATATTCAAATGTAATGTTGATCAGAAAAATATTTGTTTGCCTTCTGTGGAGATTTTTCAGCTCCTAAACATGCTGTGCCTTTAAGAAACAACTTGTCAAGTCATACAATGATTTTTTTTCTCATTTAGATATCCATTCATCGGGCCTGATCCATTTTCTCAACCGCATTAATCTTCCATATTTCACTTTCATTTCAAATAAAACGGCTCGCCTCTTCTTTACACTTTACACCAACCATATTGAATGGATGCACGAGATATTAAACAATAAAAATGTCAAAGTCCTTCAGGCGCTGGAGATACAGTATAGTATGTTTACACACGAACTAGGAGGAGGAAGCCGGATTTTTTATTCAGGGTCGATGCTTGGTGACCTCTCACAGTGGAATGCGGCGGAAAGAAGCACTACAGTAATGTCCTCTACTCGGAAAAAGGTGCACACAATACAAAAACCAACTTACAGCAATGTCCAGATATTTTTCGACATCCCGAAAAAAATGGTCGTATGTACCAATTTTCGTACGTCAAAATGTCGTAAGTAGGGGAGCGTCTGTATGAGGACCGGTGTAGTTCCATCAAAAGCTGCCACCTAGTGACGAACAATATAAATCCATGCATACTTGCAGATGAAACCCAATTTTTTTTTTTTTGCCATTTTTTTTACAGCACAATTTAAATGATCCAGTGAAACTCTTTAAAAAAATACTGTTTTGTGAAACTGCGGAACCAGCGATGGAGTCTCCTTGACATATTGATTCGCGTTGAGTTGAGATGCAGCACTCATGTGCACCATGGGTGAAGTGGATGTCTTATTAGCGCCGATTGCAATGCGAAGGTCTTCCGGGGAAAAACGTGTTTTGCTTTGGCCTCTCCGCATCATAACACTAGCGAGAAAAATAAAAGCAAGTCAGGTTTGATGCTGAGAAATCAATGGAGCTTTTCAGTTTGTCAAGTAGACGCTTGAAGATAATGTCAAAGGTGTGCAGGGGGAAAATAGGTTAGATTAATTACAGGTCCTCAATTGCTTTGTACATTTAAAAATGATAAACCTGATATTATTTTATATAACAGCAAAACAATGCATGATTTATTCTAAAATATTTTTCCCATTTGATTAGATTTTTTACAGGTCTATTTTTTGTGTATGATGCCAATTTGGTGATAATTATGCTCTTTTGAATTACAGTGGAACCTCGGTTCTCGACCATAATCCGTTCCAGAACCCTGTTCGAAAACCGATTTGGTCGATCACAGAAAATCGTTTTTCCCATTAAAAGTAATGTAAAATCGTTTTAATCCGTTCCAACTCCCTGACTTTTTACCACGAACGTAAACATGAAGCTAACCCAGGCTAATTGTACGTTCGCGTTAGCGTAATCTTCCGTACGAAAGATTACGCTAACATAAACGTGTAAAAATAAACAAAGGATTATGAATAGGATTTCTTACCTTTGTGGTGGACGGTGGGGAAAGAAAAATCATCAAAAGTTTTTCAACCTCTTCCAAACCTTGCGGCAGTTGCTTGCTTATAGCGCTAACTTAGCCGTATCACTCGATTTCACAGCCTTCTTATTCTTTACTATCTTACTGCTACTCTTTCATATTGAGCTATTATGTCTTTCTTAAAGGCAATAGTTGGACGAACAACTTTTTTTTTTTTTTCACCTGTCCTGCTTGCACCGACCTTCTTCGGAGGCATAATTAGGGACTAAAACACCCGTACGCCGCTCAGCATCGCACCCTAGCGTACCGGCATTTGAACTCCGATTTTTTCACCGAACAGCGAAGCAACAATTTCTCGAAATTTTTGGTCGAACACCAATTTGTACGAACTGAGAGGCGTTCGAAAACCGAGGTTCCACTGTATTATAAAATATTTTTCTGATAATTATTTATGTTCCTATCAAAATGAACGTTATTTTCATTAAATAATAATTGTTTTTTCTTCTGTTTTTTCACAACTCAAAATATTGTTTTTAAATTACAATATTCTTTCCTTCTAATTATCCTCCCAAAATGTTATGATATTGTAGTTTATTTGAGCTATTTTATGTATTAGAACTGGAGGAGTAGTGAAAGTGAGCAACCATGTGGATAAGAGAGTACTCGGTTGGTTTGGACACATGGAGAGGATTAATGAGGAGCGAATGTTGAAGAGGATCTACAGAGCAGAAGTAAATGGAAGGAGACCAAGAGGAAGACCACGATCGACGTGGATGGATGGTGTTATGAGTGCACCGCAGGAAAGAGGTCTAAATATAGTGGAATGTTGGTGATAGGAATGAGTGGAGAGGTGTTGTAAAAGGATAATTTGATGTTTAGACGCGTTCTAAGAGATGGGCAGGGCACCTGTATGATGCAGCAGGGGTAAACCAGTGAAAGCTGTCGGGCCCTGCTTTTGAACGGAAGAGTGTGTTGTGTCACCCTGACCCGAGTGACATGGCGAATTTCTTGCGTCCTGTTTCATCTGGAGGGACGAAAGCATGACCGACTTGGGTGCCGAGGTGCTTAACTTGTTTGGGTGTTTGGGCATTTGGGTTGGCCATGGTCCAGCATTTTTTTGTGTGTGTTTTTGGTACTTTTCCCCTTTTTTTATTTTCTTTGTTTTTGCATGTGTTTGTCTTGCAGTCAGTCACCCCTCTCGAGGCATATGACCAGGGTAGGTTGATAGAATTTTTTGTCGGATTGATTTTAAATTTTTCAATGAAACGCCTTTAATATGTCACAAAAGCAAAGGATATAATGCCATCACCACAATGTTTATTTTTCAACAAAATGGAAACCAGTTGATGAAGATGCTGTATCTGAGTACAATCAGGTGACTTCTCCTGCTGCTGGTAACCATGGAAAACAATACAATCTGTTATTAAAAAAAAGACCTGTAGAGGGATGGGCGCTGCCAGGCTGTACTTGCCCAAGACAAAGGGATCCATGAGCTGTGAGCCTTGAGATTGGAGATTATTTTGCCTATTTAAACAGTATTATTAAAAAAAACCTCATTGACTTTGAATGTTGTATTCTAAATCCAGTTTTTAAATGTTTTTATTTCTCATTTAACTCGAAATAAATTGATTTTTTTGTACAGCAGATTATAGATAGTTTTGTTCATTAATATTGAGTATTTTTTCTATTATTTTTTATTTTATAATTAAAATAAGTACATCGTTTTTAAAATGGTAGGTTTAGCTCATTTTAATAATAGAATATTTGTCAGTTGAAATAAGTTATTGTTTGTAATTAAATATTAAGCTTGTGATATGGTGGATTGAAGTTAATTTTCTTAATTTTTCATTACATATTTTTCTTTATATTCTTTTTCAGATGGATAATGATATACTTTTAAAATTATTTTATTGTCATTTTATTATTAAAATATGCTAAATTATGCAACAGATTTCAGCAATTTTTAATTCCATTTTCCAGTTTCTTTTTAACTTTTACGATTAAATATTCCTATTATGTTTAATTTTAGGGATAAAATATATATTTTTAATATGTTTTCCAAAATAAGCACAATTATGGAATGTGGTAGATTGTTTATAATTTGAAAATATTTTCATTGTATCAAAGTATTTTTCAAGTAATATAAATTATGCAAATATTAGAATAATAGTTTTTTCTCATTTTACTTAACATAAAAATGTTAATAGTATAAGAGAGGGGTGGATACACTTCGGTCCGCAGTCCACGAGCTTTTTCATCCAGCCCGCTAAACAAAAATGCTCAAAATTTAATGACAATACATATTAGTAAATATAGATAGTAAAATAAAGTGTGTTTTAAGCCTAGATTTAAACATTTCCACTGAGGTTGCAGATCAAATCTCAGGGGGAAGAGCATTCCACTTGGCTCTTGGGATCATGAGTAGATCAGAATTTTCAGAGCGAAGGCTCCCTATCAAGATCATAGAGGGAAATAAAATCGGAAAGATCGAGAAATTTGTATTGCGTTTACGTTGTGGAATCCATGCCTAGTAGTCGCCATGTTTGTCTGGCATCTTACTGCTACGCAGTGTTCTTGACACTGGTTTTCCTTTGCATTAGACATTACAGTGCCATTGAGTATTCAAATGTTACACAATGTACCTTTAAAATAACATATTACACTCCGTAATGCACCTTTAAGTCAACCAACGTCTGTTTCAGAATGTTATTGTCAGGAGACGCTTTTGTCGGGTAAGTGCACTAGGAAGTGGTCACGCTAGCTACAACAAAGGTCAAGTGTGTGAATTATTAAAGATTTTCATCCGTCCTCCATGACACTGTCCGTCCTTTCTGGTTTTTTTTGTCACGTTTGATGCCTTCGGGGATTCATTACCAGCCGGGATTCCTCAGCGCTCACATTCCCGCCCTCGGAGCCCCGTTGAATTTTTAACAACGTCTTTGAATCGTCTGCGTTTCATTGGCTTGCGTGCTAGGTATCTTATCTATACATAATAAATGCAGCGGGACCACGATGCCGTGGCGTAGCTTTGCGGATGTTTTCAAATGTCTTCAAAGTCAATATTTAACGGACCTCTCTCTCTTTGTCTACTTTATGTAATACCTTGCAATAAAAGTATTGAGAGAAAAAATGGTTTTTAAAGAACAGACAAAATATTATTGCAAGGCTAAATTAACTATCTAGCTATGGTTACCTTAATTAGTTAGCTAACTACCTTTGACTACATTAAGTAAAACCTTCTATTTATAAGAAAATCACTGGTATTCAAAAATCAATTTAAAAAAATGTTTTTGAAAGACTCAAATAGCTAACTAAGTCGAGCTTAATTAGTTAGCTAACTACCTTTGACTACATTAAGTAAAACCTTCTATTTATAAGAAAATCACTGGTATTCAAAAATCAATTTAAAGAATGTTTTTGCAAGACTCAAATAGCTAACTAAGGCTAGCTTAATTAGTTAGCTAACTACCATTTTTTTTAAATTAGGTAAAATTTTGAATTGAAAATATCAAGAAAAAAAAAAGGTATCTAAAAAAGTAAGACATTATTTTAATTCTAAAGCTAGCTTAACTAGCTAGCTAAGTCTAGCTTAGGTAGCTACAGTTGATAAAACTATCTTAACTAGTTTACCATAAGGGACAGTCTTCAGTCCCACCTAGTGGTGAAAAAAGAATATTGTACGTAAACAAAATTATTAATTGAGCAACATAGCACCTGCGTAGCATGCTTGAGCTTGCATTAGCTTTAGCTTATTAGCCAGCGGCAATGGTCTATTCCTTCAAAGAGATGTTGTGTATTATGTAGCGCCTCTTAGTAGTAAAAAACATTCTTCATTAGAAAAAATAATATTGATTTAAATAATAACCAAAAATACATGGAATATTTACATTACTCATTTGTTGAGAAATTAGCCTTTATTATACCATATTCCACAGACTACAAGGCGCACCGAAAAACCGCAAATTGGCCCAAAATTTGAAAGAGCGCCTTATAATCAAGTGCGCCTTATTGACAGGAAAATATGTTGAAGGAAATTGGAAATGCATAGTTACAATTTAATGATACTGTAACCCCTTCTGCCTTTGACAAATATATACAGTGGTCTTTGAGTGCCCTCCTGCGGTTGATGTGTTAATTGTTTGTTGCTAAAATTAATTCTAGTCGCGAAATTAGATGATAATGATATATGGTCTATTAAAAAAATATTTTGACTTAAATGCGTTTATTTAATTATTTTGTCAACCCCGTCTTTTACTGTAGTGTTCATTCCATGCGCCTTCTACCCCAGTGTGCCTTATATGTGAAAAATATATCACAAAAGGCTATTTTGGAGGAGATGCGCCTTATATTGCTAAAAATACAGTACGTAACATGAGCCTCACCTAAAGGGAGTTGACATATTTGTCCGTCATGTTGTTGCTACGGGTAACCAAAAAACCTCAACAAGGCCGGGGAAAACAGAAGTATCTGCGTTTAATCCGAAATACTTCAGCAAGTCGAACTCTGAATGGCTCAGATCAAATAAAAGGAAGGTTCTGGAGAGTCCAAGTCCAATCCAGGATTTAAATCCAATAGAGAGGCTGTGGTGTGACCTTAAAGGGGCAGTTCATGCCTGAAAACTTGAAACAAGAAGAGTGGGCCAAATTTCTTCCACAGCATTGTTAAAGACTCCTTACCAATTATTGTAAACATTTGATTTCTGTTATCGCTGCCAAAAGTGGCCAAACTTGCTACAAGGTTTAGGTAGCAACTACTTTTTTTCATAGGGCCAGAACGGGTTAAATTTTTGTGCCTTAATTAATGGAAACATTTCAAAAACTGCATTTTGTATTTCCTTGGGTTGTCTCTGTCTGATATTAAAATTGGTTTGATGATCTAAAACCTTCATGAGGAAGGAAGCAAATACTTTTTCACACCTCTGTATACTACAAAATTCTACTGTGGAAATACAACAGTAATACTACAAAAATACTACTATGGAAATACTACAAAAACTTCTCCAGAACAACTACGAAAATACTACAAATATAAAACTTCAGTAATACAACAAAATATAACAAAAATACTGAAAGAAATCCAACTGCAGAAATACTACAAAAATACTTAAAAAGTGCAACAACAGTGATACTTCAAAACTTAAATTTGAATTTAATGCTTTAAACAGAGACCTAAAACGTTATTTTGCTTAAATTGTGAACATTTCAAAACCAATCCTATGAGACTAATCTTATTAAAAAGAAATATAACGTGTAGATGTCTCATCTCATCTCATAAGCTGCACCGCTTATCCTCAGTAGGGTCGCGGGGGTGCTGGAGCCCATCCCAGCAATCATCGGGCAGTGGTCAGGGGACACCCTGAACTGGTTGCCAGCCAATCGCAGGGCACACAGGGACAGACAACTCGCTCGCTCATTCACACCTAGGGACAATTTGGACCGGCCAATCCACCTGAAATGCATGTCTTTGGAATGTGGGAGGAAACCGGATGTGTTTTTCTAAATGGCTGGACCCCAAATGCCGAGACGTGAGACGGAAGCAGTTTTATGGAGTTTATTTACAAGTTGGTCGCAAGTTACAGCGGCATGGGTCTATTCACAACACCAGAGCAGGTAGCTGAGGCAGAGAGCTGACTGGCCAGAACCAGGACACCTGATGTTATGTGGTTTTCCGCTCTCCCCCGAGTTGTTTAGGTCACTTGATTTCGGATCACGTCACCATTCAAAATAGCGACTACTATATGGTTGGATACCGATTACTAACATAGTATTTACTAATGTGAAAAATGTAATACCTATGTTTGACAGCACCATTGCTGTTGTCATTGCTATGGAAACCAATTTATGTCATCCGCGAACGAACCGTCTCCATGAGCCGGCTCTTGGAAGTGAGCGAAGGGAACGGTCTACCCACCAATCAACAGCTGGTTGTATATTTTTCTTTATGTTACCCCTTTTTAAAACATTCCATGCATAATCTTATATCATAATTAGTAATGTAGGGATTAAAGCAACAAAAACAACCAGAAGAGCCGTTTTGAACCCAAAAAAGGAGTAACTTTTTCGTGAGCCAAGCCAAAAAAATACTTCACATCTCTACAAGTAAAAAACACAGACGTCGCCACGGTGTTTTGTATTTGTGAAGAAACTTTCAAATTATTTGACATACAACAACTCCTATTTAAAATAACGGAATTAGATAGGTTCCCTGGTAACTAGGTACTTTAACTATAGAGTAATACAGTTACTCACTCAGTTACTTTTTAAAAGAAGTCGTGAGTAACTGTAATTCTAACGTAACGTGCCCAATTACCTGCAGGAAAACAAAGGGAGAGAGAAAAGGAGCAGCACAGAACACAAAGAAAACCCCAGAACATACCATACACGTCTGCCTGTACTGTATATGTATTCATAAATCAAAAAGTTTGTTAGTTCTCTAGGATCTGCCCCTTGGCTAAACTCAATGCAAATAACTAACTTGAAGACAAAACCTTACCAACATTACCAAACCAAATACTCCACAGTGTCCTTTTTACGATTAAAAATTCATCGGCACTAGCTGCTAGAAGTAACAAGCAAACGTGAAGAATCGAAGAGCTGGCGTGTCTCTGCCCGGATTGATTGATTCTCGCGTTTGGCGGCGGCGGCGCGAGAGCCAATCATTACTGTCGAGCTGCTGAGTGATGACCTCCTCGCACCTTTTCATATGCTATGCATAAATGCATGGGCATTACCTGCAAATGTGATGCTGAGGAATTATTTCAGTTTCCGCTTTTTTTTTTATTTTGATTCCTTTTTACTTCCACGTCTTAGTTTTGCAAAAAGCGAACCTATCGTGCTTTATCAGAAATAGCGTGGATGCGTTACTGGATGACGCCATACATAGCATTTATAACGAAACTTGAGGAGGAACGGTTCAATCTCGTAAGTCAGGGGTGTCGAACTCATTTTCGTGGAGGGCCACATTGTCGTAATGGCCACCTTTAATAATAATAATAATGCATTTTATTTAAAAGCGCCTTTCAGGCCACCCAAGGACACTGTACAGACAATGAAAAAAATACAATTTAAAATTTGTAAGCGAAATAATAAATAAAAACAAGACATAAAATCATAAAAACATAGGAAATGGAGGAGCTATGTGTTGTAGGCAGTCCTGAACAGGTGTGTTTTTAGACGGGACTTAAAAGGGGAGAGAGGTGTGCAGTTTTGGAGGTCCGGAGGTAGATTGTTCCAAAGCTTTGGAGCAGCGCGACTGAAGGCTCTGGCTCCCATGGTGCTCAGGTGGGCAGGGGGCACTGACAGTCGGAGGGAGGACGAGGATCTGAGGGAGCGAGTGGGGACGTGCACCTGGAGAAGGTCGGACAGATAAGGAGGAGCCAGGTTGTGAATGGCCATATATGTATATAGGATCAGTTTGTAGCTGATGCGATGCTGAACAGGAAGCCAGTGTAGCTGTTGGAGAACGGGGGTGATGTGCTGCTGGGAAGATGTTTTTGTGATGATGCGAGCAGAGGCGTTTTGAACCAGCTGAATTTTATGGAGGGACTTTTGAGGAAGGCCGAAGAGGCGAGCATTGCAGTAGTCAAGGCGGGATGTGACAAGACTGTGGACGAGAATAGCAGTGGTGCGGGGGGTGAGGGAAGGGCGGAGTCTGGTAATTTTGCGGAGGTGGAAATAAGCAGTGCGGGTGATGGTGTTGATATGTGAGTGGAAGGTAAGCATGCTATCCAGGATGACACCCAGACTCTTGACCTGGGGGTAGGGGGACACTAAGGAGCTGTCGATGTTGAGAGAGAAATTGTTTACTTTGGATAGAGTGGATTTAGTGCCAAGAAGGAGGAATTCTGTTTTATTGGCATTTAATTTAAGACAGTTTGTTGTGAACCATGTTTTGAGATCGGAAAGGCAAGAGGTGAGGGAGGGAGGTGGAAGTATGGAGTTTGGTTTGCAGGAGAGGTAGAGTTGGGTGTCATCAGCAAAGCAGTGAAAGTGGATATTAAATTTGCGGAGGATATGACCAAGAGGCAAGAGGTAGACGATGAAGAGAACAGGACCTAAGACAGATCTCTGGGGTACACCTGTGGTGACTAGGGAGGGCTTTGAGGTGAAGGATTTCAGCTGGACAAACTGAGTGCGGCCAGTGAGGTAGGAATGGAACCAACTGAGGGGAGTATGGGTGAGACCAATGGAGGAGAGTCTATTGAGGAGGATAGGGTGAGAGATTGTGTTGAAGGCGGCGCTCAAGTCTAGGAGGATGAGGATGGAGACTAAACCAGAGTCAGATGCTATGAGGAGATCATTTACAATATGGATTAGGGCAGTCTCTGTGCTGTGGCGGGGGCGGAAACCAGACTGAAAGGGCTGATAGAAAGAGTGGAGGGACAGGTGCGAGTGGAGTTGAGCAGCAACAGTTTTTTTCAAGGATTTTCGAAATAAATGGAAGGTTGGAGATGGGGCGGAGGTTGTCAAAGTTGTTGGGGTCAGCACCATGTTTTTTCAGTGTAGGGGTAACAGCAGCGGTTTTGAAAAGTGATGGGACAATACCAGAAGAGAGTGAGGAGTGGATAATGGCAGATATGAGAGGAAGCAGGGAGGCAGGATTTAACAAGGGATGAAGGGAGGGGATCGAGCTGGCAAGTGGTGGGCTTGGATTTGAGTATGAGGTTGGATAATTCAGCAGTCGTGGGTGGAGCAAAACTGGAGAAGAAGTGACAAGGAGAAGGAAATTCAAATTTAAAGGGCCTGATGTAACTTATAAATTTAACTAAATGTAATTACGTAAAATAAACAAACCTAGAAATTGTAAAAATTCTAAAAGAGTTCAAAGCCCCAGTGTCAAGTATTTGACCACTAGATGGCACTGTATTGTCTAATGCAAACAAAAAAACAGTGTCAAGAGCACCGCGGAGCAGCAAGATGCCAGACAAACATGGCGGCAACTTCTACATACATGGTCACCTAATGACTCCCAACGAGATGTTGCAACACATCATGGGGGTTGAGCGAAAAGAGTGGGAATCCTCTCCTCTGTATCATTCTCCCAGAAAGAGTCGTGAATGTGTTCTTGATTCTAGCTATGGCTCTGGTGTATATATATATATATATATATATATATATATATATATATATATATATATATATATATATATATATATATATATATATAAATAGCTTGTCTGAGTATTTTTATTATGTAAATACTATCAGCGATTTCACTACAAAAACTGAAAAAAATCGCTGTATTGTTTCGCTAGCTAAATCATGCTAGCATTACAAACAGTAAACTTGGATAAAAGCCATTAATTCTGATAGTTAGCCTGCATATCACTGCTCGTAAAAAGGCTGACCCTTATTAGTTAAGAACAGACATTATATTGAAAAGTTGAATAGAATTATGCACTCTAAAAAAACAAGTCATTTTAAGCAAAGAATATTGTTTTTTAATTAAATCAAAGGCTCGTCATTCTTGAAATGAATTTAAAAAAAAACGTAATAGTTTAATTTTGTTTTCCAAATTGAAAATAGTTCATGTGGGCTGAAGGTTGGTTATCTGTGAGATTGCGTTTAATGGAGCTTCTTTTTTTGATATGTCGAGGACACGTTAAGTGACTTTACTTTAACTTTTAAATAAGAATGACCATAAAACTGAGAAAGAAAAATGAAAAATTCCTTTGTGGTTTCAGATAAAAATGCAACTAGCTTAAGTTGGTTTTGGAAGAAATAGTCTCTACCTTGCTATGTTGTGACTCTTTCCTTTGGAAAAGACAAAGATAAAATGACTCCAACTTCTAGACACAAACCCAAATCAGGTTCTTGAAATGGAGCTGCTAACAATTCCGACAAACGCGCGCTAATTTGCACTGACGTTTAAGATAATTGCTAGCGAGCGTTCTCTCTATCAGCTTTAAAAGAAACGTCAGTCATCATTAGCATGCTCATTTGTCCAGCCCCGTTGCCATCCGTGACAGTGGCTCACTGACCCTAGCTCACAGACCGCCCGCTTGACCCTTTCAAAGACAGGTTATCGCTTATGAAAAATGACTTCTTAAGAAACCCGATGTGACACATTATCTCAATATTAAACGAGAGTCTGAGCGAAGAATAAGTTTGCCTTATTAGTAGAGGTGGGAGGAGGGCTAAAGGAGCTGCCAAGCTGAGTTAAATGCCGCCGTCAATCGCCGTGCTGGTCTCACCTCGTTGGGCTATTGTTGGAAGTGTCCGTGTGCCGGACCTGATGGTGGGTCAGGTGTTAATAAAAACGTCAACGTAAGCTGCAAAGTAAAAATAAGAGGACAAAAGGTCACCTCGATCATGAACTTTAACACCTACTCACTGTCCGTCAAAGTTCTGCTCGTATTTCCAAGTAGCAGGTGTCTAAATGTAAGGCCCATATCCAGCTTTTTTGGATATGAATGTGGTAATAATTCCCATATTTGTATACAACCAATAAACAAGTCCTCCTACAACTTGGGTTTAAGTTACAGGGACAAAAGTCCAAAAATGCCCCATGCTCAAACTTGGTAAAGAAAAGGCTCTGGACCCTAGTCAACTTCATTCCAAGCTCGACAGTCCAGAATGATTTGCAACTCAACTAGCGGCCAGTTTTCATGTCAACCAAACCACTAAGACACCAAAGTGTCCTTGAATTACCAGGAAACTTTCAGTTCAAGGTCTACCCTCAGGCTTCCCTTTTAACACCCTACCAAGGAGAGATCGAATGGGCATCTACAGTTCGTCACTTAATACCTGAAGCAAGATCTGACTGGTCCCAGACCTTTCATCACATTCTCTCTTCACTTCGTTGAGTTTGAGTTATGAGGACAGCAGTCCAAGACGGCTCCTTGTTAAACCTTTCAGAGGAAACAGATTCTCAATGCTTTTATCTGAAATATAGGTTATATTCCAGAGGACCCTGCTGAGGGTCTCGAGAGGGTAGCCGTTCAAAGCAAGAGTAAAACAAACAAGTAATAAATAGCAAAATAAAACACATTAGAGTTAAGAGGGAGTTGTATGTAAGGCAGATGATCAAGAAAAGGCAAGTCTGAAGAGGTGAGTTTTGAGTCCGGATTTCAAGGTGGACAGGGTCGCAGAATTTTGGAGGTCAGGTGGCAATAAGTTCCAGAGCTAGGGGGCAGAGCTCCCCATGGAGCTGAGGCGGGCAGAGGGTATAGTGGGATGGAGGGAGGAAGATGATCTGAGGGTGCGGTATGGCGTGGCAGTGTGAAGGAGGTCATAAGGGTAGGGAGGGGCAAGGTTATGAAAGGCCAGTAGGTGTAGAGCAGGATTTTGTAATTGATTCTATGGTAGATTGGGAGCCAGTGGAGTTGCTGAAGGACAGGCGTGATGTGATGGCAAGAGGGTTTTTGGGTAATAACGCGTGCACCAGAGTTATGGTCCAGCTGAAGTTTATTGGGGGACTTTTGAGGTGAACCGTAAAGGAGGGAATTGCAGTCATCGAGGCGAGAGGTGACAAGGCTTTGGACAAGAATGGCTGTTGTTTGTGGGGTGAGGAAGTGGCGGAGGCGGTTGATGGGGCGCTGGTGAAAGTAGGCTGACCGGGTGGTATTATTTGTATGAGAGTTAGTCCAAGCAAAAAGGTACAAAAGTACCCCTTGTCAGTTTTCATGTCAACCCAACCATTAAGACTCCCAAGAGTCCTGGAATTACTTGGGAACTGTCAGTCCTAAGTTTACCCTGAGACATCTCTTTAAACATCCTAAGAAGTAGAGGCTTCTACCATGTACTCAATGTCTGAAGCAAAACTTGACCAGTTCCTGATCAGTTGAAAAGGTCTCCTGGCTCCAACCTACTGGGCAAACTCATTAACACCTGTGCCAATAATCATCTTCTGTTCAGGAGTTGGAAGGTAGCGAAGTCAATATTTAAGACTCTTTGAACCTGACATCCAGTGAATCCTATCAAGCAACCATCCACACCTGCACTTAGACCTACATTACTATGGCAACTAACACCAAAAGGAAACAAGGAAGGACATCCAGACGGGTTTCCACGTGACCACACCCCCGGTTCGCCTGAGCTTCTACCAAAGCCTGTCAGAGACCACCCGACTCGACTCAAAGATAAGAGAAGAATTAGCAGTTCATTTGTGACCAAATTAATCTGTTCCCAGCGCCAATCAAAAGCTGCTACAGTGTCATTGTCGCCGCTATCTCCCCTCCCCAGATAGTCTCGGGTCACTATGGAAAAGAAGGATTTTAATTTGGTCACAATGATGGCGGGCGACAAGGCACAATGGGAGCCTTTGTGACGGCGAGGTTCTCGCCGGCGAAATGGCAAGCTATCGCCTTGGGAAAGAAACTCCGGCGTGAAAAGACGACTGGCTCGAAGGCCGCTCATCGGCGCGCATGTAATTGGAGCAGCCGTCGTTTGATAGCCAGCGTTTAATCGCGCATCGTTAATGCGCTGCCATTTAAAACGCCTAGGCATCCCCGGAATGTTGAGAAGGTGACATTTAAAAGGCCCCCAGTTCTCCGACTCATGCCAAACATTTTGCAAGGCGCCGCAAATCAATTGGCTGATGAGTCGCCTCCAGATATAAACCGGGGCAATTACAACGTGAGGGGAATTATCCACAAATGAATATGCGCTAGCAGCACCGCTGGCCCCTGTTTACCTCAATCGACGTCCTTTACGGCTTGTTACATCCCGAGTTGAGACCTACATGAAACAAAGCGCTCGTTCTATGGAGTAGGATCACTGTCAAAAAGACAATTTGTGACCACTGAAAAGATCGAGTGCAAATTAAAAAACCTACGAGCATAAAAATCTACGTGTTGAAAAGCGACAAGTACAAATCAAAGTGGTATGCAAATTGCAATGACGTCACGGAGGCTTGAGAAGGAGGATGGGGGAAATTGGAAACAAGAAATCATTCTAGCCGTGATTCTTCGAACTGCGCATGAGGATTGCGCAAAGAAGATTAAATTGGCTGGCAAGTCAGGTGCTGGACCTCATGTGCCTTTGCAAGAAGTAACATTAAAAAAAAATAACTGTCACATCTAGAACAAGGGGTGGACCCAATCGTGTAAAGTTTCTCACAAGTTTATTGAGATAGAGAGAGAAAGGGCAACGCCCACGATCCGGTGCTCGCTAGACGCGGGAAGCAAGTCGCTCTCGTAATCGGATTGTGATCCGAATACGGAAGTGGATCTTCCGTAGCGGACGATGGCGGTGTCAGGGACGGAAAAACAGGTCGATAGCCGGGACAGGAGAGGAAAAACATGGTCGGGGTCAGAAATGGATCATAAGCCTGGACGGGAGAGCAGACGTGTTCGGGATCAAAACAGGTCGTAGCCGGAGACAAATGGGGTGATCAGGAACGGCCGGGGGGAAAAAACGGGTGCAAAAACAGGACCGCGACAACAGGCTTGCCTTGTATCAACAGAGGTTCGCAGACGGACTGACAACAGGGGATTGACAGGACTGGGTTTAAATAGGGACAGGGAGCCAATCAGAACCCGGAGCGGTTGGCGCCAAATGAGCGGGCACAAGTGATTCACATTGGTAATCATGACAATAACGCTAAAAACATTAAGATCCAACCTCGCTTATACAAATTCCTTTTTTGCTCTGGTTAAAGAATTACTCGACTAGTTTCCTCTGTCGTACTTCTGGAACCTACATGACAACTTCTTAATTTGCCACTCTGTTTTGTACGCTTTTGCCTGAATTGCTTGTTTTGTACTTTTGACACTTAGGTTTTCCCTTATTTTTTTGAATTGCACTTGCAGCTTTTCGACTCGTAGGTTTTCCATAGTTTTTTTTATTTTTATCTGTAGCTTTTTGGTACGAGTCGTGTTTCTGTGGTCTTTTTGACATCAATTTTTCTCCATATCGTCTTGTCTCGAACATAACGACCTCACCTATTCTGCCCGTGTGGTGGAAAACACGCGTAGTTATAAAGACAGCAGTTTCATTCCCCGGCACGCTTTGTGCTTCTCACTGTCAACATTGGTTCCTCCTGCCAAGTGAATCGGGAAATGATGTACGTACAGTACACGCTTCTTCCAAATAACGCCGCAGAGAGATTAAAAAGACGACGTGAGCAAACGTCTTGAAGGCGGCTAGCTTAGTCAAAGGAAAACAAGCACGTCGCTCAGCTGGATTTGAAAATGTTTGCGAAGTTTGATTAGATAGCTTTAATAACAAAACAGAAGGACAGGAAAAACTGAGTTCTAGTTAGGTAGACGGACCTTGACAATGAAAGTAAATTGTTTGTAGGGGGAAAGCTGGTGTCCAGTTGCTCAGTTTCAGCATTGATGTACAAACATAATCTTTGATTGGTTAAACAAAGTAAGAAATTGAAAAAGCCTTGGTGTCCTTTTCCCTAGAAAATACGTGTGATATACTTTGTTTGCAATTCCTATCCATCTATCTACCTTGGTCATATCCCTCAAGAGGGTTGACCGACAGCAAGACACATACAATCACAAAGAAAATAAAAAAGGGAAAAAAATAGCAAAAAAAACCCACACACAAAAACATTTTTGGACCACGGTCAACCCAAATGCCCAAACACCCTAACAAGTTAGGCACCTCGGCACCTAATTTGGTCATGCTTTCGTCCCTCCAGATGGAATGGGACACAAGAAAGCGGCCATGTCACTCAGGTCAGGGTGACACAACACACTCTTGTTCAACAGCAGGGCCCGACAGCTTTCACTGGTTTACCCCGGCCGCATCATACAGGTGCCCTGCCCATCCCTTAGAACGCTTCCAAACATCACACTATCCTTTTACAACACCTCTCCACTCATTCCTATTACCAACAAGAGCTCTAGCTTCCACTAGATTTAGACCTCTTTCCTGCAGTGCACTCATAACACCATCCATCCACGTCAATCGCGGCCTTCCTCTTTGTCTCAATTTACTTCTGTTTCCAATTCCACATGACCATACCTGTCAACATGTACGTTTATCATGCATTTTAAGACATGTTCTACGTACAAAAAAATCTGTACGGAAAAACGCAACTTTGTCAATTATGGGTACCATCCGGTATGCACCGACCTTCACGAAACGGCAAATCAATCAAGTCAAACGAGTTTGCCGCGGTCGCCTCTCTCTCGTTAATGTTATTTTCGTTCCAAAGGAAGCAAGTGCTTTGATGCTACTGTGCGCATGCGTAGTGTTAGGAAGTCCGTCTCTTTTTAGAGAACCGGCTTTTTTGTCTCAAATCACTAAAGAGAGCCGGCTCTCAAAAGGCTCACTCGTTTTGATGCATTATATAACGAATTACTATGTTGTATAAAGAAGTTAAGAAAAAAATGAAGTATAAAAGGAGAAAATGAAAAAAGGTTTGTGGTTATCCCTTTAATCAATATATTACCAACAATAATTTAATGCAGAAAATGAATTAATAATAATTTGAATAAGAAAATGTATTATTCTACTCAATATATTTGCATATATTTTTCCTTCTACAGTGAACAACCAAACTACTTAATTTTTAAACTTTTTTATAATAAACCTCATTCATGTCGAGCAACTCAGTATCTCACAACAAAATGTTAATTAACAATACATATGATATAACGAAACACATGTACAATATAACATGTTAAACTACATAATTAAACACGTTTGAAAAAAAAATATGGTGTAAGATTATTTTGTATTTTGTAAGGGAAAATACGACAGTTTGTAAGGGCATAGAGCCCTGGAGGTTGACAGGTATGCATGACTGATATTGGTTTTGAGAAACCGGGCAACTTAGTATTAATTTTGCAAATGTTAATCCTCAATTACTTTGAATCTGACAGTTAAACATCATTGATGTCCGTTTCCTCATAATCTTAACTGTGTTCTCCCCAATGGGTGAAAGTATTTGGACTATCCTTCTCATAAGAAATAGCCAAATAATATATAGAATAGAATAGAATAGAATAGAATAGAATAGAATAGAATAGAATATACCTTTATTGTCATTGTTACAAATTGGGTTAACATATTGTGACAACGAAATTGGGCATGACAATCCAGTTTCACGCATTCACAGTGAGGTAAAAAACCCAAGAAGATAAAGGAAGGAAGGATAAGGTTATGAAACAAGGAGGATAAGGATATAGTTATAAATATATATACAACTCGGGGAACTGTGGCATAGTTTTTCTCTTTATTTCATTCGTATAATCCCAATTTTATTTTACTGTCTTCATTTTCTTCTCCGATTGGACTTAGTTTGTATCGAGTGTTGTGTTGTCCTACATTCTGTTTGTTAGTTTAGTATCAAACATGCACACAATTGCAACTTGAGTAATTGTGTGAGGAACGGGAGTGCTGGGCTTTCCTGCTGCAATGAAGTAGCTTGGTAATGTCTTCATACCTCTAGGAACATCTCCAGTGAGGAAGGGTGTCAACTGAAGACATGCTGGAGAGACTGTGTCTGGGAATGTCTCAGGATCTCGTTGGAGGACCTGAATGAAGTGGCTGGGAAAAGAGAATTTTGGCTTTACACCTAAGGTAAGGTAGCTTGGGAATGTCATTGTGATTCTAAAACTCCCCATTGAGAAAGGGATCAACCCAGGACATTTTCTCCAGGTTGGGAATACCTCAGCATCCCGCCGAAGGAGCTGCATGAAGTGGCTTAGGATAAGGAAGTCTGGGCTTCCCAACTTCAGACAGAAACACCTTAGGGGACAAATCAAAACAAACCGGCTTGTTTATCTTCTACTTTCGTTTACCTGCAAAGTTTTGCCGCTCGTCAATTACGCTGATTTGTCAGCCCCGCTCCAATTCTCCCTATTAGCGGCGGCAAACAAAAAAGCATCAAGATTAATTCGGAGCACCTGCAACCGGCTTTGGTCGCGTCGGATTGGGGGATTAAAGCGAAATTGATGGTGCTTACGGGCGGCGGGACAACCACGGCCCGAATAGTCGCGATTTACCACGCCGAGTTACAACTGTAAACCTTCAGCCTCGCTTTAATTAGCGAGCCTTTAAACGTCGTTTTTCACGTTTGGTCAGGGGTTGGCTAGGGTGATGAATTGTGTCATTAAAGAGCTCGCCGTGTAAATCAACTGTAGCGGAGAAGCTAATTAAGCAGGAGGCATTGTTCCAGCATTGGCGACACCTGTTGAATGCATGGATGACGGCGCAGTTGTTAGCATGTCATCTGGAAGTAAAATGAAGCGGAATTCAGTTTGAAAGTCACCGTTGATTTTTAAAACTTTAAAGCAGATGGCGGGTGGTCTAAAATGTTAGATTCACAAGCAAAGTTCATTTTTTATGTTTTAATTAGATTGATTAAGTCCTTGAAGGACATTGCAAACTCATTCGAACATACAGTACACCCCCAGGATATGGCGTCCATGACTAATGACATTTTCACTTTACGGTATGGAGTCTGATGTTTTTTCAGCCTTCTTTACAGTATTTTCCCCACTAAACAACATCAACAACAAATTATTTTCCGTACACAAAAACTTGTAAAAATGAAATGTTACGGACCCAAGATACCTGTCTCCCATTGGTCCTCATTATATAAAATGCTCGTTTGCTATTGTTTTACGTCACCATAAAAATACTGATACATTATAGGCTGAACTACTTCTCACAATGCCTTTCTTTTACATACAGTGTGCTTTGTAAATACTTCACTGTAATGTTGGCTATAGGCCCCAAGGGTTGCAGTTGTGCTGAAGGGAGAAGGAAAAACATGGTAACGATTACAATGAAGCTTGTGATTATTAAAAAATATCAAGACAACTCAGGAATGGCTACGCTTGCTAAGTCGGATGGCCGAAAACAATTGACGATCGGAACTATCATTATAATTGAAGAGCTGATTTAAGTAAGGACATCTTCTAAGGTTATGACAATACTTAGAAAATTAATTCCCTCTCTGCATCCACCCGCTAACTCCATAGTACCAGCCCAAGTTATTGCACACCAAGGGTAGATTAAATTTCATTTTTGATGTCCAGACTTTTTCTTCCCTCCCAACTTGAGCTAGTTTTTTTTATCTGAACACACCAAGGACGTTGATCATTTTTCTTTCTCCGTTTTATGGTCATTTTTGACACTTTAAAGTGAATTCAATTAACGTGTCCTTTAAATATGAATAAACAAGCCTTATTAAACGCAAACTCAAAGCCAACTGACCTTCAGCCCACATAAATCATTTTTTGCAAAGGAAACAAAGATTAAGCTATTACGTTCTTTTTATTTCAAGAAGGCCGAGCCTCTGAATTAATTAAAAAGAAATATGAATTGCTTAACATTATAATACTAATGTTATTTAATCATATGAGAGTATATTACACATACATAGCGCTTAGTATATAATATTTAGTTAATATTTAGCATTAGCGATACCCACCTCAAAATGGATTCAAATCGTATCCCGGGGGTCTACTGTATTGACATAACATGGCTAAAACTTACGCTAACAATATTTTTCCGATGCCTTTTCAATTCCAGACAGGTCCTATTACGGTTTCCCTGCAATTTATCTGCATTTGTTAAAGGATTACAGTTAGTCCTCCAGCTCACAAGCGTCGCTTGAAGACATTCGCCGAGCTGTCGGAAGTGGAAATGTGACAAGGCGTGTTCCGAGAGTCGACCTGAAGCTAAAGACTTTGTGCAAATATCACGGCATGACAAATCACAGCCGCTTTTGCGGAGATGAGTCACGATTGCCGTCGCTCGAGCCGGAGATGATAAAGGAACTAGAATACTCTCATAGGTGTGGTTCTCAATTCATCTGGTCTTTTTCTAGTAATGTTTTCAGGCACTAGAGTTGTTTTTTTTCTTAACGAGATCGGACAATGCTAACATTAGCCAAACTGGCAAAATGAAGCTAGAAAAGACACTTTAATGATTATTTTGTCAGGAAAATGAAGAAGTAACACATACTTGAAATATAACATATCTGAGTGTCACTACGATAGCATGCTGGAAATTGATGTTGCCGACTGGAATCATTATGCTAATGTGTAATCCCGGCCTGATTCAAATGCCCTTCACATAAAACACAACGTGGCCTTTTAGCCTAACTCAGTTTCGGGATTAGCGCCAACTTCCCTGTGTGCCAGTTTCAATTACCGTCTTGGAAATTGCCCGGAGACCGTTGCACCTTTCGCCGGCGACAATCTCCATCTCCCAATATTGCGAGACGAGAAATCTCGCCACATCTTTAAAGGGGGACGTTGATTGGAAAAGGAATTTGGGTTACGCGGGGGGCACTGCTCACGTCACCACTCCAGTTATGGTGATTATAATGGGATGCCAGAGTGGTGCTTATCTTCACTGCCTGTCTGTTGTCGAGGGAACAATTTATTTATTTTATACATTTTTCCCCAGTCTAGATACACACACATATAAATACTGGATGTATATATATACAGTGGAACCTCAGTTTTCGAACGCCTCTCAGTTCGGACAAATCGGTGTTCGACCAAAAATTTCGAGAAATTCTTGCTTCGCTGTTCGGTCAAAAAAATCGGAGTTCGAACGCCGGTACGCTAGGGTGCGATGCTGAGCGGCGTACGGGTGTTTTAGCCCCTAATCATGCCTCCGGAGAAGGTCGGTGCAAGCAGGACAGGGAAAAAAAAACAAGTTAGTTGTCCAACTATTGCCTTTAAGAAAGACATAATAGCTAAATATAAGAGAGGTGTACGAATTTCCGATCTTGCTAGTGAATACAGCATGGCTAAATCTACTATCAGTAGGTTCCACTGTGTATATATATATATATATATATATATATATATATATATATATATATATATATATATATATATATATATATATATATATATATATATATATATATATATATATATATATATATATATATATATATATATATATATATATATATATATATATATATATATATATATATATATATATATATATATATATATATATATACGACCCAACTGAGGATAAGTGGTGCAGATAATGAATGAATTGATGGATATAAAACAGGAGGAAAGGTTGGAATACTAACTACCGGCACAGAAGTAAGAAAGTAAGACAACTAAGAATATGTTGGGACACTAACTAGCTATAACAATACATGAATGACAGAAGATATGGGAAATGTTGTAATATCAACTGGATCTAACTAAACAAATCATTTAAGGAGGACACAGTAAACACGTGTGGATAGTACAACTACATAATTTCTCACACCAAATAGAATTAACTGAACAAAACACGAAAGGAAGACTAGCTGAACAAAATATGGATGTAAGATGACGCAGGACATACACCCACACGTGGACATGATTACGAGACCACAAAATACAGGTTTTACCAGAAGAAAGGCACGACTGCGATGAGCAATCAGGAAGGACATACTCATACCTGTCAACCTCCATGTCGTATTTTCCCGTACAAAATACAAAATAATCGTACACCATATTTTTTTTTTTTACGGAATGATGCATAATGGGAAATCCCCAGGCGGCAGACGCATGCCCACAGTAGCATCAAAACGCTCGTTTCGTTAGCAACGAAAAAAAACAATACCGAGATAGTGGCTTCCGCGGCGAACTCCTTTGACTTTATTTTGATGGATTTGCCGTTATGTGATAGTCGGTGTATGCCGGATGGTACCCATCATTGACAAATTTGAATTTTTCGTACAGATTTCCTTGTACGTCGTACTCGTCTTAAAATGCATAACAAGCGTACTTTGTACGGCAAAACCGTACAGGTTGACAGGTATGCATACTACTGAAAGCACCGAAACACAAAACATGACAACACAGAAAGTGCAGAACATGACCGTACTGACATTAGGTATCGGTATAATTGGGGAAGTGAAGAGTCGAATACTAAAAAGTGGTATCAAGGTTGCGCCGAGCCACCAATAGGATTTAGGCGAGTGCATATAGATGGTTTCTTTGTGGAGGGGCATTGACTCACAAATTTCTGCAGCGCATCCTTAAAGCGGCGGGAAAAAACAATTCCGCCGCTGCTGCCGTCCTCGCAGGTGGCGGCACAGCGCATAATGTAGCAGGCAAGTGTGTAAAGGTTACATAAATAAACTGCTCCTTCTCTTCGGGCCACTTTGCGGCCCCCTATCCCCTCCCCAGGCCCGTGACAGCTTCATAGATTAAGCCCTGGGAGCTCTAAAGTGCCGCTTAGTATTCCTGTGAGGCGCCGCTAAACGCGCCCGCGTGATGCCGCCTCGGCAACGCCACCAATGCTTTGCCCCCCCCACCACCTCCCCCAAAAAGAAGAAATAGAGAAAAATGTGTTCAATTTGTGCCTCGGCTCCTTTGAGCAATTCCAATTGGGAGAAAAACATTTGGTGACTTGCAAGAGGTCGTTGCAAAGACTTGGGTGTGCTAGTGTGAAAAGAAAAAGAACACTGAAGTCAGAAAAAGTAACAGGAGGACGAGTCCTTAAATCCATTATGTACCACTTATCCGAACCTAGAAACAATGTCTGGCCGGTATGTCCTCGGTCGTCCCCTTTCTTCACTAAAGAAGTTATTTGATGATGATCCCAAGCCACCTCATTTCAGCATGGACCCTCAGACCTCCCGATCCCTAAGCCCCTTTAGCCAACTCCTCTGGCAGGAACCGGAGGTGTTTTAACCCTAGAAAAAATGTCTCTCTCTGGCATGTCCTTAGTCCTTTCTCAATGAAGAAGTTTCCATGGGTATCTGATGACTTTGCCAAGCAACTTCATCTCTTCCGAGAAGGCCAGACCTCCTTGCCACCAGCCACTTCGTCCAGTTCATTCAATGGGAAGGGATCCCAAGGTGTTTCAAGGCCAGCCTATAGACGTCGTCTCTCTAGCATGTCCTGGGTCAACCCTGGGGCCTCTTGCAGGTGGAACATACCCGGAAAAACTCTCAAGGAGGCATCCAAGAGGCATCCTTACCCGCCTCCTCAAATGGATCTCTTCAAAGCACAGGGGCAGCAGCCCAGCCCTCTTTATTCCCAGCCACTTTGTCTAGATCAGGGGTGTCCAAGCTTTTCGGAAAGCGGCCCGAATTTGTTAAGCTGAAAATGTGTGACAGACGACTATTTAGCCTGGCATTCTTTATAAATTCTTTATTAAATTCACCCTTCATGAATGGTTTGCAGTGCTTTGTGATCAGCGCCGTGACCTTGTGCTCGCCTTTGTAACATTTTCATTTGACTTTAAGGGCCTTGTGAACAAGTCTTGCTTTGCCGTTAAAACAGGCAAACCTTTTCGCAGCGTTCGTTTATAGTTATGTTTTTGTAGTCAGCATGTTTCATCTGGCAGCGCCTCTTGATAGAATATTCTTTAAAAACAGCTAAACTCTTGGCAAATTAAGCTGATGCAGTTGTTTGAGATTTTGGTTAAAAAAAAACAAAAAACAACTCCAATTTCTCACAGTCAACTTTCCTTTTTTTGTATAAAGCCATGTCGGAAATGGGGTGGGCTAAAATTCTTACAAAAAGGCCAGAGCAAGGCGGCCAAGGGGCTACTGCCAACATTGGGTGAAATGGTAATTTTTTTGTTTGAAAGAATGTTTTACACTGTGGTCAACATTACTGGCGGGCCACATATGATTGATTTTATGACAGAGGCAGCATGGGAAAACGTTTTATCACAGGCCATAAATTGCCCCCGGGCCGGACTTTGGACATGGCGGGTTTAGATCCTGAGGCATTATCAGGCCAGCCTAGAGATGTGGTCTCTCCATCTTGTCCTGGGTCGTCCTTGGGGCTCTCCTGCCTTTGGAACTTACCCAGCTCACCTCCAGGAGAAATCCTTACCAGATACCCGAGCCACCTCATCTTGCTACTCTCAATGCGGGTGCTTACCTGATGATTTGTGATTGTTTTTGGTAACTACTCAATGTGACCTTTTAATTTGATCATATCAACACTTGAAAATGTCTTTCAAGAGATTGACGTCCACACCTTTTTTTCAGTTACTTTGTAGTTTTGTCCCCAAGCTGGTTTCCTTTGTTTTATTTTTTTAAAGGACAAGAAGGGGAAATCACTGGTACTAATCCCACACACACTTTTGTAGGGCAGCGCTGAAGGTTGTATTTTGGGTTCTCTCTTTCCCCGTCAGAATTATTGGGGCTGGACCCTGAGTCCAATTAAACTTAAGGTGGTCACGCTCAGATTTGGAGTTTCTTGTGAATATGCTTCAACAAACAATTCAAAGTAATAACAGGATAGTCCATTTGATTTTCACAAAAATAGCTTTGCAATTTCATTCAGCTCTAGCTAGGGCACACTACAGTAATGTGATTTTATTTGTCTATGGAGAGGCTCGGGCTCGTATGTGAGGCGGTGTAATGGGGTTGCAGTAGTTTTGCCGACCGGGCCACGGCTCTCATTTCACAGGCGTGGGGGTACCACTAATGAATTCTCGCACTTCACTTGTAACACCCCCTTTCCCGAGCCGCCTCCGCCACCTTGCCAACTCTGCCTGGATATTAAAAGGTGTCAGGCACTGCAGCAGTAATGATACAAGGACGCGGCTCGGCAGAGGTCGAGCCGATGAAGACTGACGGGTGCTAAGTATGCCGCCTGCCGACTGCCACTCTCGCAATTATGGATGTTTTATGTTATTTTTAAATTCCTAGGTACCCAAAGGAAGGGAAGAGTATCCACAGAAGTGACTGTTGACTCAGTTTTAGAAAACAAACAAAAGGAGTTTTGTTTGTAAAGATTCTTGATGCAGTCTTGACTACTTGCGAGAAAGCTACATTTTAAGTTCATTTCATAAGTTCTCACATATAGCCTAAAGTTGGAAATGCCAATTTGGTAAGTACCTGAGTTAAAGTATTCATTAACTAAAATAGCATTGCCTTGAAATGTGCAGCTAGCTAATGTGGAATTGCACTAGATACTCTTAATTGTATTTTTTAAATAGCAAGCTAAAGAAATCTTGGTAGGAAATGTCAGTTAGCTAAAATACAAATACCTCAGTTACTGCTTATTGGGTGTAAATAAGCTAGCTAAAGTAGCATTCTTTAGAAATACCACTTCGCTAAAGCGCAGGTGTTTGAGCTACTGTCTATTGTTTATCAACTGGCTTGCCAAAGAAGTATTGGTTTTAAATTCCAGTAAGCTAAAGAAAAAAATTCCTCAGCTACTGTTAATTGGGTCTCAACTTTCTAGCTTTAAGTATTGATTGGACATGCTAAATACCTGTTAACCTTTTGAAAAGAGAGTACATGTTATCATGCTTTAGGCCAGAAACACAATCCGTTTCCAGAATATTGGAAAACGACGACATGAGCTTGTTAAAAACCGGGAGTGGCAAACTTTTACCAAAACAGAAATTGAATGGATCGTTAGAGCGGTCTATACATGCACAAAGACTTAGTCTCGCTATAAGATGAAGCAGGCTTCTTCATAATTTTCTAGTCACGATTAAAGATTTTGTTGTTGTTGTATGAATTTGAAATAAAAAAGGACATTTTAAAGAAAAGCCGTTGTGTAACGCATAGAACGCATAGAACGGTTGTCAGGGAACGGACCAGGAGGCAGGAAGTGTGAACTCATTTGCGTGTACGATTTGTTAGAAAATAAAGGTTGTCCAACACGCAGGGACCAAAGACAAAACAAAAACAGGCTTACAGGCAATCACTCAGAACAAACGGGCACGAACAGGTCTTCAAGAAAGAAAGGCAGTAACTCAGAACAAACGGGCATTAACAGGTTTTTGCTCGAGTCAAACAAAACAATGGTATAGCAACGGGCAGTCCCAAAACGAGCCCTTAGGAATCCCACACGCAATTAAGTCAATCTGTGTCAGCCGGTGTCAAGGGGCGGGACCAGCTGGGTGTCATGGCGACCATGCAGGACATGACAACGGCAGTGTTTGGCGAGTATGCTTACTAGGTAGCTAAAGTGCAAGTGACTGCAATTCAGTTAATTGATTTTTAACTAGCTAGCTAAAGAAATATTGGTTGAAAATGTAAGTTAGCTAAAGCACAAGTGACGAAAATAATATTTGTTGGTTTTAACTTGCAAGTAATGATTCGAAATTTCAGTTAGGTATGCACAACCAAAATATGAAATGGTTGAGATATGTATTGTAATGATTGGAGGTTAACTTGTTAGCTAAATAAGTATCAGAGGCAGATCAAGCCTAAAAAATCCGGTCCCAATCAGGCTCACGGGTATTAATGCCTGGTCAAGCCCAAGCCTGACCAATTTATTTGATTTGCAGCACCAATGTCCAAAGCAAACCCCAAATTTCATATTTTATTCCTGAGGACACTGGAGAAGGAAAAGTGATTTATGATAACAAATTCATAATTATAAGAGCAGACTGATTGGACAGGTCAGCGGGGGCTGTTGTTTTGAAGTGTAATGCCAGAGGAGATCAGGTTTTCCTGAAGCAGCCCCTCCTAAATCTTATTGTCCTGTATCTGGGGCCTGACGGTTGTGGGATAAAGTATAAGTGTAGGGGGTGAGTAATATTCTGGACTGTTGTGTTTGCCAGTCAGATAATGGACCTGTTTTTTAAGTCTCTGAGGTTGGGTGTGGGTAGACCTATGAGTTCAATTGCTTTGTAAGTCTTACGAGTGATTTTGGTCGGTTTCAAGACAGAGAGCATTGTGAAAAAACACCTCAAGTAGTCCAAAAGGATTAGTTGAACAACCTCTAATGAACGTTGGATATGAATGTGAGCTAAAGCGCAAGTCATTCAAATACTGATGTGCTAGCTTGCTAGCTAAAGAAGAACTTGTTTGAAATGCCAGTTAGCTAAAGGGCTCGAATGTTGACAGTTCTTTTGAGTTTCCGCCTCTCATTAATGTCTAAATTGTCTGGCGGGCAGGCAGAGGGGTTGGGGGGTAGCGCTAGTTTGCCCGCATCACTCGTCCAGATGGCAGGAGGAAGCAGCTGTGACTAATGGCGGCGGTGCCGACGAGCCAAAGCGCCGCGTGGTAATGTCACAACCTTGGAATCGGAGTGAAGAAGGCCCCATGGAAGACGATAGCAGGCCGCACGCAAACATCCGGATTCCCCCCTCACTTGTTTTGAATCTATCTGCATTCCGCCTTAAGCGCAGCCCATTTAAAACTGACGGTTGAGAGAGGTGGTTCGGGGGCTGACAAGTCTAACTTCGGCATCCTACAGTGTAGTGGCATGGGAACAGCACTTTAGATAGGAAAATCCTTCTCCTAATCCACTTCCTCCAGTTTTTTGATGGACCGTCTCATAAGCCATCTCGTCGTCTGTGTTCGTATCATAGTCATTACCATTGAATCCATCCTCCTGAGTCTCTCACCATCGCAATCACGCCCCCCCTTGGGAGACTGCGGTCATGCGGGTCTCTAATGCCCCCTGGCGGCCAAATTGGGTATTGCAGCTCACCGCCCACTCCAAGCAGCCAAATCCAATACATCAACACCTTGATGCAAATGTTTGTCAACAAACTATGGCCCCAACAACCTCACCCAAGTAAAAGGCTCGGCAACGCTGCGCTATCATGCTTGGGTAAAAAGATTTATTTCACAAATTCAGATGATGCGCAGTGCTTAGGGCGGAACAGTGCGGAACAGTTCTGATGTCATGAGATCGAACCTCATGTGTGGAGATTGCATGTTCTCCCTATGCTTGCCTAGGTTTCCTCCGGGCACTCCGGTTTCTTCCCACATTTCAAAATCATGCATGTTAGGTTAATTGTTTGGTCCAAATTGTCCCTATGTGTGAATGAGCGAGCGACTTGTCTGTCCCTGTGTGCCCTGCGATTGGCTGGGAACCAGTTCAGGGTGTCCTCTGCCCACTGCCCGAACATAGCTGGGATGGGCTCAAGCACCCCCGCGACCCTACTGAGGATAAGCGGTGCAGATAATGGATGGGTGGATGGAAATTCAGATGAAACCTCTGTGTCATCAAATCTCATTTCCTCCTCCCAGCCACGAAACTTTCAAGCATTAACCTATCGCCACCTCCTCTGATTTTTATTCCGAGGTCACACCGCAATGGGGACCCTACGGGTGGGGAGGGGGCACACCAACGCACTCATGACTCTCCACTCGTCTTCCGGCAGACGCTTGTTGACACTTGCGCCGCAGATAAGAAGCACTCAATGCTATTAGTGCTCGTGAGAGGCGATAAGTGAGATTATTTGGCCAAATATTGCCACGGCGACAGCTGATGTTTGTTCCTGTCGGATGCTGTCGCCCACTCTGACTGACATGAGGGGCCCCCCGGACCCCGTGATGCCTCGTGCCATTACAGGGGATTAAAGAGCAAAATATTTGAACGGAAGTGCCAGTAGGGAGCGCTTCATACAATATGGATGCAATTGGGTTGTCAATCTGACCGCTTTCTCCTCCTGGTGGATGCTAGAACTCTTTCTTGTGTAACATCATGGTTATTGCTAAAAATTGGGAAAAAAATTATATAATTATACAATTATATATTATATAAAATGTATATTGTTAAAACTTTATACAAGCTCTTTTAAACAAGAGAATTTCACGGAATAAAAGTTTCATTTGGAAGAAAAATTTTACTCTACATACTAGGATAAATAAAAGCTACAGATGCTGCCACTAGAGACCGCTCACCGCTCGTGACTGCTTACTGCCAGCTTCAGCTCGTCCAGTTTGCACATGCAAATCACCACAGGCAAAAAAAAAATGTAAGAAAATTGTCTATATCTTTATTTAAAGTCACAGTAACTTTAATTCTAAGTGTACAGTAAGTGCTTAAGTATCATCAACAGTCTCTCGATCTCATTCCTGTCAACCAGCCAATTGCCATATTAATGGTTGCAATTCCCCTTATTAAGCGATAATAAACCTCAAACACACAACGTCTGTATTTACTCGTAGCAAGACAGACTATGTGTCACGGTCGCCATGGCTACCAGTCTGCCGCGCCCCCGAACTCAGCTGCAGCAGATCAGCTGATTGCTGGTCTGCTATTTAAGGCTGGATTTTGGGTTTGGCGGGCGCTGGCTCATTACACAATCCCAGGTCTGTTATGCCTTGTCCTGTTTTAGGTTTAAACATTTTCCGTCTGTTATGCCTTGTCCTGTTGAGTTCGTGCCGGAGGAACTCTGTATTGTTCTGTTTTGGTCCCGGAGTATTGGGCGACTTTTATTTTGTTAAATAAAACTTATGATCGTCAACGCATATGAGTTCTCCCTTCCTGCCTCCGTTCTGGTCCGGTCACCCCTTCCACTCCACCACGCCACGTGACACTATGCAGAATACCGAGACAATATTAGCAATGTACTATGACGTTGTTTTTTACCACCAGTGACCGAGATGATCCGGATTAGAGCCAAAATGAGCAAGCCGATATTGGTCTTTACTATTTTTTAATTTTTTATTTTATCTCCCGCATAAAAAATGTTATGCGGCGTACACAACTTGAAATGATAAAAGAACCACGCGCAGACCTTAGTTACAGCGACTTCCTACACGCAAAGTGCTCATAATAAACTTGCTTTTTACTCCGTTAATATCATTTTATTTATCTTATTACTGTGTTTTTTTGTATGTATAATTACTATTTAAATGTGGTTTTAGTAATCGGGATGCTGTGTTTTGTAGCTATTCAGGTTTCCCTTGGGTGCTTTAGGGAGGTCAGGAACAGACCAATCTTTTTTTAATCATTTGATATCAGGAAAGTTTACTCGTTACACGAGCAATTGGAGCTACAAGCATGATGCTTGACCAAATTTAGTTTGTACGAGGAGGTAACGCTGTATCCCTAAAATACAGGGATCACATAAATACATACACGCCCCCATCCATAAAAAATAATACAATTCTGTAAAAAAAAAAAAATGGATTGATCCGACTACTTGGGTCAGCAAAGAGCAGTAAGTGATTAGGTTTTCTGGACTACAGGGACCACTTCTCCTCCTCTACAATGATAAACGAGCCGTCCAAGATTCTGATCGTTTGTTAGGGCTCCATTCATCAAATCCGCAGTGGAACCGACAACAAATATATATATTTTTTTCATAATGTCCAACTGCCGTGAGCATGTATCAATGGAAATCAGCTCACGGACAGGATTTTGGGCCTTGGAAAATATAAAAATAAAAATAGTCATGTTGCTCAATCGAAATCAATCCAAACACCAAAATAATCCATGGAGTTAAAAACTGCCATCTTGCGCAATAAAAATAAACAGAATAGTTTGAAAAATTACCCAAAAATACTTATAGTCCATAACTTCGAAAACAGTATTAATCTTGCGCAATAGAAATAAAAATAATAAATCGATTTTTTTTTGGGCAAAATTTGTGTAGATAAGATGTAAAAAAATGTCATGTTGTGCAACAAAAATCAACTGAAAAAATTTCTTGCACAAAATAATTTTAATAAATTATTTGAAAATCAACAAAATAACTTAATAATAGTAACAATCAATCACATTGAAAAGAAAAAAATCAGCATAGGAAATAAACATAATTTTTAGAATTTTTTTACAGAATCACTGTCACTACGTCACTGAGTCCATTGCCTTGAAAAAAAGTCAGAGCGGGATAAATAGATACACTGAAAACTAACATAATCCATTGATTTAAACACAGTTATGGTGCGGCCGAGAAAATAAACCCAATAGTTTGAAAAACAAGAACGTAACTACAAATAATCCAAGCCTCTAGCAGCAAAAAGCTGTCATGTTACTCAGAAATTCATTATTTCATTATTTGCTCATTAGGGTGATGGGAGCCCATCCCAGCTATTTTCGGGCAGTGGGCAGGTGCAACCCTGAACTGGTCACAAGCCAGTAGCAGTGCACACGGAGACAGACAAGTGACTCGCTCTTTCAAACCTCAAGGGTCAATTTGGACCGGACAATTAACCTGACATGCATGTTTTTGGAATCATCTAAATCCAATTCAATCTAAAGTACTTTATAATTGCTAATTTGTATGTGTGCTGGTGTATGTGTGCGTGTATGTTTGTGTGTGTTTGTATATGTGTGTGATTTATAGACTGAACTGATGGAGAAAATATACACAGTTGTACTTTTTGCCTCTGTGAGTGTTTTTAGCTAGGTTTTGTGTCAAGTCACCCTCCCAAAAAAACAAAAATTGTTAAACACCTGAATTCATGTGGTTTGCTTTCGCGGGGTCCCTAATGGCCACTGGTGGCCAAATTTGGCACTGCAGCTTCCAACCACCACCCACTCCAAGCAGCCGAATCTAATCTATCAGTCAAGCAGTGCTTGTTAGAAATAAACAGGATAGTTGGAAATAATCATTAACGTTGAAATCATTTGGGCAATATAAATAAACAGAACATTTTTAAAATATCCATGGACTTAAAACTAATATAACATCTTTGCACATTAGAAATAAAAGAAAAAGTGGCGTACCAACGAAATCACAGCGCACACTCACTTTAAATGTTTTAAATCGCTTAGCGTTTCTATATTTAAAGTCTGGCGCTAAGAAATCTGGCATGGGAACACCTGCGAGAAAGATAAGAGAATTCCGCACGTCGCAACGGGAATCTTATCTCGCCAGACGGACAGCGGGCTAATTAGCTAGCGAGCGCCTCGTTGACCGTGGCGACACCCCACACTCCACGACTCATCCAGATGGACATTTTTTTTTTAAGGGGTCCACAGGTAGGGAAGCGCAAGCGGCGCCCCCCTGCCGGTATCCGATGCAATTTTGATCAGAGTGTCGGCGGGCCGCCAGACGACCGCAAACAGGAAGCGCGAAAAAAGACATCAACGAGCCCGACAGGAAGTCAGCGTGAGTTTAGGAGGACATCTTTGTTGTCGTTAATTTTCTCGGCGCTAATAATACGGCGCCGACGTCGCCATCTTTGACGGATAATTGGTGACAGTTTGACGCTCGTTAGCGTTTGACGCGCCGACGATTTGATTTCCAACCTCGTTTTCGACAAACAAACCGGATACAGTGCTATGGTTTTATTATTGTTTTAGTGGAAAGTAGGGTTTCCAGACGGATTGGGTTTCCATTTTATGTTTGGGTGTCGTATTAAGGGTTTAGGTAAGGTTTGTACAATGGATGAAATACAGTTTTGTGTTATCAACTGGATAAGGGTTTGAAAGTTTTTGGATTACAGTTTCAAGGCAGTATTAGGGTTTTAAGGTCCCATTATATTCAAAAAAATTAATATTTTCAAGCCAGGATGGTTAAGTTGATTTTCACCTGGAGGTTAATGCTTCGAATATCAAAATGAGGTTTTAAGGTTTTAAATTATTGGATTGCCTTTATTGTAATTAATATCGACGTGGTGAATTATTTTATAATCTTTGATTCTGAGGTTTAAATCTTATGGTTTCAAAACAGGGACTCAAAAGGGGTCAGGGTTTCAAAGTGATGTTTAAAAGGAGGGTGTCCAGACAACTTTTCATGTATTGGATAAGGTTTCAAGAGAGAGGCAGGGTTTACACAAAGGTTGATTAATCAAAACGAGAAGATTTTTGTGATATTGACTGGATTACGGTTTTAAAATTAAATGTTTTGAGGTTTCAAGATTGGATAAGAGGTTTCTAGGCATTATATGGGTTTAAATAACCAAAGGGTTTTAAGTCTTCAGGTTATGTTCCATGTAAAGGTTATATTTAAAAAATGGTTTTAAATAAGACAGCACTCTAATTCCTAATTCGGTATTAAGAAGTAGGGTTTGTGTAAAGCTTTTAAATGAGGCATTATTTGTGATATTGGCTGCATTAGGGTTTGGCTGAAGGCTTTCGCGTTAGAGTTTCAAATTAAGGGTTCAAGTAGGGGTTGGCTGATTTATTATGTATTTGAGGTACTTTTATGTATCAATTGGGTTGAGCTTTGAATTTGAAGGTTTTGGGGTTAGTGTCAAAGTAATATTAGGATTTTAAAGTTTAAATAAGGTCAAGTTTTCAATCGGGTATGGTAGTTTTAGGTTGTTAACCTGAGGTTAGGGTTTCAAGCATCAAAATGAACCTCAAGGTTTTAAATGAGGCGTCACAATAATTTCTGATTCTGAGTAAATTATTCATTATGGTTTCGAAACAGGGATTCGATAGGGTCAGGGTTTGAAAGTAATGTTTGAAATCAGCTTCTCCAGAAAAGATTAGAGTTTCAAGAATAAAATTAGGTTTCAAGGAAGGGGTATGTTTTTTATAAAGGTCGATTAATTGAAGGGCGGTTAGCACATCCGCGGCGCAGTTCTGAGGTCATGGGATCAAATCCAGCTACCGGCTTTCTGTGCGGAATTTGCATGTTCTCCCCGTGCTTGCGTGGGTTTCTTCAGGGCACTCCGGTTTCCTCCCACATTCCAAAAACACTGGTGTCAGGTATTATTACAGACTATTGTGACACAATCCTCTCATCTAAAACCTACATGAGGGCAAGTAATACACACATTATCAACATAAAATATAGATTATTCATATGCTCTAGAGTAGAAGTGTGTTTTAGGCTTGGATTTAAACATTTCCACTGAGTCAGGGGGAAGAGAATTCCACAGCACCGGGGCCCGGATGGAGAACGCTCTCGAACCTGCGGATCTCTTCTTCGCTATTGGGATCACTAGTAAACCAGCGTTTTCAGAGCGAAGGCTACGGACCAGAACATAGGGGGAAATTAAATCTGAAATATATGAGGGAGCAAGTCCATGCATGATTTTGTATAATACCAAAAGAACCTTAAAACCACATCTTAAGCTAACAGGGAGCCAATGCAGGTTAGCTAAAATCAGGGTAATGTCATCAAACTTTCTTGTCTTAGTAAAAAGCCTCGCTGCAGCATTTTGTACCAGCTGAAGGGTCTTGATTTTGGATTTCGGGAGACCGGAGAGCAGTGCATTACAGTAATCGAGACGGGAAGTGACAAACGCGTGAATTATAATCTCTGCATCTGACTGAGCCATCATAGGACGAATTTTAGCAATGTTGCGAAGATGGAAGAAAGCTTTTCCAGTAATATTCTTAATGTGTGTTTGAAAAGACAGATCGGGGTCAAATATGACACCTACATTTTTAACTGAATCACTCTGGGTGATATTACATTTGTCAATGTTCAGAGCAGTTTTTGAGAACAAGTCACGGCATTTAGATGGACCAATAACTAACATTTTGGTGTTTTCAGAGTTAAGGCGGAAGAAGTTGAGTGACATCCACTCTTTTATCTCAGTGAGTCAGGCCTCCAATTTTCCACAATTTAGTGTGTCAGATTCCTCTATCGGAAGATATAGTGTCATCTGCGTAGTAATGGAAACTGGTATTATACTTGCCAATAATATCATCTCATGGAAGCATATTAATGCTGAAAAGAAGGGGGCCAAGTACTGAACCCTGTGGAACACCACAGGTAACACTAAAGGGCTCAGATGTCATTTCACCATATTTAACACAGTGCGTCCTATCTGAGAGGTAGGATCTGAACCATAAGAGGACGGTCCCTAAGAGACCAATCCATTTTTTTCAACCGTTCTAGTAAGATATTATGGTCCACAGTGTCAAACGCAGCACTAAGGTCCAGCAGCAGCAAGAGTGATGAAGCGCGAGAGTCCATTGGTTACCTTAGGGCCCGGTCACACAGCCGTTTGCGTCTGTATCGAGGCTGAATCACGGCCAGAAATTTCTGCCTGTGAAGCAGACGCTGTAGGACGCTTTGAGATCGCCATACAGACGAGATACAGCAGTGCTTTACACGCGGTCAGAAATTCACACGCGGTTGGCTGCGCGAAAAAGTTTTGCGCTGCTCAAAACTTTAGACCACGGGTACACAGCCTTTCACAGGCGTATCAAGGCTGAATCACGGCCAGAAATTTCTGCCCGTGAAGCAGACGCTGTTAGACGCTTTGAGATCGCCATACAGACGAGATACAGCAATGCATTACACGCGGTCGGAAATTCACACGCGGTTGGCCACGCGAAAAAGTTTTGCGCTGCTCAAAACTTTAGACCACGTATTAACCGCATACGCCACACGAGGTAATGACGCGGAAATGACGCAGAACGACGTGCTATGGCCGCGGCCAGGGCGTGGTTACACGCGGGTCCGACGCGAAATTTCAGCGGGTAATCGTGGGTGGAGCACAGTCATAGCGTGTTCTGCGCCTGCATCGCGGTGTTATTACGTGAAATTAGCGTGTTACGCATGTGGCGGTCAAACGCCTTTCTCCGCGTATATACAGCGCAATTTGCCGAGAACACGTCAGTTGTGCTGGAGACGTCAAGGGGTGAACATGGATCCCCGTCACTTTAGTGACCTCGTCTTAATCCATTTTTATTTCTTGACATTTCTTTTCATTTCATAACAAGATAATAAAATAAAAATGAAAAACGATTACAATAATAACATATTGGCTTCTTCGGTGCCATAGCTTGAAATCTTGATCTTCACGGGACTGTGTCTTGAGCGGTTATGATTTCTACAGCCCGGTGTTATGCCGAGAAATGCATCCCTGCCGAGATTTGCAGCCCCTCGCTACTACAACCACTTTTACCTCGTTTTATCTCACTTTTATATCACTTTTAGAGAATGTAATGGCAAACATATAACCAAATCCACTCCGTCTTGCATTTGTTGGGAATGTAATACAACATAAACCATTCCGTCTTAGTTTTTGTTGTGAACGTAATCGAACGGTAATGCACACCGTATACAAATCACTTTTGAGAACTGTTATGCACTCTACCGTAAAGTTTATTATGCAGAAATAAGCTTTATGGTAGAGTGCATAACAGTTTCAATACGAGCAATTTGAATAGAAAAAGGCAAAATAAACATGTTACCTGCTCAAAAGTGATTTGTATACAGCGTGCATTACCGTTCGATTACATTCACAACAAATACAAAGACGGAATGGTTTAAGTTGTATTACATTCCCAATAAATGCAAGACGAAGTGGTTTTGGTTATATGTTCGCCATTAAATTCCATAAAAGTGAGATAAAACAAGGTAAAAGTGGTTGTAGTAGCGAGGGGATGCAAATCTCGGCAAGGATGCATTTTTCGGCATAACACCGGCTCGGCAGCTTTTATAGCCGTGGTCCACACGCGGAAATGACGCGGAAATGACGCCGGCGTCTGTTTTGCGGGCATTCCACCGATGAACAGCGGGTTGGCCAATTTTGCGCATTTTCCATCGCTGGCAACCACGGGCAAAAAAAAAATCGGAAAATTTTACCCGCGATACAGACGCAAACGGCTGTGTGACCGGGCCCTTAATCAGGGCTGTCTGAGTAGAGTGGTTAGCCCTGAATCCTGATTGCATTGATTCAAAAAGATTGTCCTCGGATATAAAATAATTTAGCTGCTGTATGTATCCCGTAAGATAAGCGGTGCAGACAATGAATGGATCTATGATTAATTGAAATAAGGCACAAGTTGTGGGAGTGACTGGGTTATTACCGTATTATCGTATTGTTTTTAATTATTATTATTGTTTTTGGGTTATTATGTTTCTAATCTGAGGAGAAAGCAAGTCTTAAATAACAAAAATATTTACAATTTACAGTGTGATATTTTTTTCTAGTTTAAAAAACAAAATACAAATATAAAAATGTCCTTATGTGGCTGGTGACATTTTAAGTTTAACCTTTTTTTTCTCGTAGTTTAAAATCTACAACATAAGGAATTTTATTCTATTCTTTGTTAAATCAGATGGATTAGTGTTGGGCGCGGGAACTTTAATCAGGCGATTCCCGGGCGCAAATGTCAGCAATTAACATGCTGAACATTTCTGTTAAAAGAAAAGCGGACGAGGACGCAAACGTTTGACATAAAGGCCACGCTTTTTACATCCCAATTTGCTTTTTTGGGGTTCTTTTCCGTAATTTTTTTGCATTTCCTCCTCGTCTTTGCTGGATGTCCCCAATAAAGGGGGTGACATTTCCAGCAGACAGATTAGGGCCTCACTCCAATTAATTTTGCTTTCCTCGTCGTTAAACGGACAATCAGGCCGAGGCGAAATGTCGCCGAAACAAACGAGGAGTCGCCGCCTGCTTGACAATTAATAGCGGGTGCTTCAAAATGTCAATATGTTCAGGGCTGGACAGTGCGGGAGACGTTTGTCCACCGAAAGGTCAGAAGGTGACGGGGTCTTGGACGCAGCCCATCGTGTGACCTTGCGAAACTAAAAAAGGAAAAGGAAGTTACATCGTTGGCAGAAATCTTTACTCCAGATATATACAGTGCCTAGCGAAAATATTGCCCCTCCCTAGAACTTTTTCTTATATTGCCACATTTCAGGCTTCAAGCTAAAGAACTGAAAATATTTACTTAGAAACATCAACATGTGAGACACATTGATTAAGTGGAACCATTTTTTTTAACATTTTTGTCAAATTTATAACGTGAAAAATGCAAAGTAAGTGTTGCAAACTGCGATTGGCTGGCAACCAGTTCAGGGTGTCCCCTGCCCACTGGCAGATGATTGCTGGGATGGGCTCCAGCACCCCCGCGACCCTACTGAGGATAAGCGGTGTAGCTGATGAGAGAGTGAGGGATGAAGTGTTGCAAAAATGTAAGCCCCTTATTCTCGCACCCCAGCCAACTGTGTCATGATTGCCAAAGTGAAGTCACCTGGGGGCAATCGTTTCGTGCACTCTGATTGGCTGACGTTCTCCTCTTAAGCAGTCAGCCTCCAGAGGAGGACGTCAGACCGTACTTCTTTATTCCTATGTGTTTCGCCAGATTACTAAGTACCAAAGACTACTCTTGCTTGATTCCTGCCTGCCTTCTGTTTTTGACCTGTTTCCGTTCCACGTTTTCGACCTGCTCTCCCGCCCTGGCCATCGACCTGCCTGCTAAGCTGTACCGATTCCACCTACCTGTCACGGAACTTCCATTCCGTCCGAAGCAGTTGACAGACGCCGGCGTCCAAAGCCAGTTCTTTCTTATAAAGTCCAAGATTCCGTCCTGGTTTATGACAAACTGACTCCAGAAGTTCTATGATGACTTATCAGCCACAAGTCTTTTTGAGTATTTCTCAATACATTTTGCATATCTTGAAACAGAAATATGTGCCCATTCTTCCTTACAAAACAAGTCCCTCAAGGTTGTATGGTGAATTTTTGTGCACAGCATTTTTTAGATCTCTACACAAATGCTCTATAGCAGGGGTTGGGAGCCCTTTTGAGCCATAAAAACCATAAAAACAAAAATATATATGTATATATATTTTTTTTCGTGAGAGCAAAAATATCAAACCCGCTCTCCAGACAGAAGCTAATTCTTCAGCACATTTTATTTCACTTTATGATGTTTGATGATTTGATACAATCAATGAAATAATAATAATAATAATAATAATTTCCTTTGTATTGTCATTCTTTGTAAGAACGAAATGTCGATACACCTGACCCGTTGTAGCGAGCCGATGCAGCCGCAGCCAACAGAGGGCGCCGCCATTTTACCAATGTTATAAGTCTTAGGTATGACTCGGCCGAGGCGCGAACCAGCGACCTCCCAGTCTAGGCTACTGAGCTGGTACCCTGTGTCCCATATCAATATAAATATATCACTTTCTCCCCTGCAGTTACTCAAGAGTGTTGAGACTCATTTAGACTGCCATTTTTGTCCTAAATGATGCCTTCAAAATAAGGTGTAAGCAAAGTTCTTTTGTAAAAATGTCACAAAATACTGCAAACGAGGATAGCAAAGTATTTCCCCTCAGTGCAGACGGCACTGGGTGAGCAGAAAGAGTACCTGTACCCTGTGTATAGCGCTACTCATTCCTACTGCTTACCCAATCAACATGCTCTAAGTGCTTTACTAGAGCTTTTAGGTAAAAAGTTTGTATTGGGTTAAAGTTTGTTCTGCGGCTTTTTACATAAATTGTCTCTAGTATGAACATAGGTTGTTAAATGAGCTTCCATATAAAGCTGAGGTCGGGGACCTATTGGACTCAAGGAGTCATAAAAGCCAAAATATTTGTATTTCTTTTTTTCTTGAGAGAGCCAGACCATATATTTTTGGACAAAATTCAATGAAACCACCAATCCCACACTCCAGACAAAAGCTAGTTCTTCGGCATATTTTGTTTCACTGTGCTATGTTTGATTTTTTTAGGTAATTTATTGTAGATAAAATCATCATATCCAATATTTTAATATTTTATTCCACGAGGTCACACCTTGACAGAACCTCCCCCAAGGGGCCCCTCCTACTATTTGAGAAACGCTGGTTATAAACGATGTTGGTTCGCACTTCTGCGGCACAGTTCTGAGGTCATAGGTCATAAACTCAGCTTCCAGCCATGCTGTGTGGAGTTTGCATGTTCTCCCCGTTCCTACGTGGGTTCCCCGTGAGCACTCCGGTTTCCTCCCGCATCCCAAAAACATGCATTTCATGTTAATCGGCCGGTCCAAATTGTCCCTAGGTGTGAATGAGCGAGTGACTTGTCTGTCTCTGTGTAACCTGCGACTGGCTGGCAACCAGTTCAGGGTGTCCCCTGACCACTGCCCGAAGATGGCTGGAATGGGCTCCAGCACCCCCGCAACCCTACTGAGGATAAGTGGTGCAGATAATGGATGGATGGTTATACACCATTGCTCTATAGATTTTGATTTATGTATGGGCTCATTTTCCTGTTGAAAAGTAAATCTGCGCAACCATTCTCAGACAACAGATTTTCTGCCAGGCAATAAGACAAAAGGTTACTGGGAGGCCAATACTTTCTCAGGGCACTGTATTTACTACTACACGGAAGGAAAACATGAATAAGGGCTGTGTCGAGTAAAATACTAGGCCTATGGTCACTGACCAGAAACGGACATGGGACCCAATAGCGCTCGTTTTCTCAGTTTTTATTAATAAAGAGGGAGAGCAGGGCTTGCTTCCACGATCCGATGGCTGACGGACAAGAGGAGTGGGTGATGCGGAAGTGGCACTTCCGTGTCTAGCGAGGAGGATCGAAGACAGGCGGGAATTACAAGTCACTGGCCGGGACTGGAGAGCAAAGGCGGCGTCAAGATCGGGTAACAGGCAGGCAGAACAGGGCAAAGTCAAATCCGGAAACAGGTTGGCAACGAAGATCAGGCAGGGAAAAGCAGGGCAGGAACAGAGTCGGACGTAAGGGCTTACTGAGCTGGTGGCAACAGTTTGCATAACAATCTGACGGCATTGGAAGCCGGGGGTTTAAAAAGGGTACATCAGCCAATCAGCTGTCCAGGCTGTTGGCGCCAATTGAGCAGCCACAGGTGCTCTGAATCGGCAATCATGACACCTGTATTTCTAGACAACAGCTCCAAGGGCAACAGTAATTTGGAGAGTAATGTAAAAGTTACACAGACGTGTGTGTATTTTGTGTTGTTGTTATTAGTGGCTGACGTGGTAACAGACCATATTGCATTCACTTGTTATCATTCCTCGAGGATTAAAGGAAACTTCAGCGACCTGCCATTGACGCCGATGATATGAAAAGAGAAGTTTCGTTTTTGATGGATAACTTTCAGTGCTGTTCATCGACAGGCTATACTGCGCCAGAGAGGAACAGAATACATCACGTGATTTTTACACAAAGAAAAAGAAACAAAGAACAATGACCGCGGGCTAAAGCAAGTCATGTTTATTTGTATAGCCCTTAATTGCAAGAAGTCTTAAAGGACTGCGCAGACTACGGACTATTATTACACCTAACCTGATCTAAAGCCTGCATGAGGGCAGGTTAACACTCAAAACATCAGAATGAAAAAAATAAAGAAACCTTGAGAGGGGACCGCACATGAAGTAACCCCTCTTCCAGGATGACCAGGCTGCAATGAAATGAAATGAAATGATCTGCATTTATATAGCGCTTTTCAAGTCAAGACTTCCCAAAGCGCTTTACAGTGTGCTTCACATTTCCCAATAGCGGCCGTGCAGCCATGTAAGGCGCTAACCTGCTTATTAGGGGTATTAGGGGTTCAGTGTCTTACCCAAGGACACTTCGACATGTAACACGGAGGAGCCGGGATTCGGACTGCGATCTCTTGATCCCAAGACGAGTGCTCTACCTCCTGAGCCACTGCCGCCAATGGATGTTGCAATACACAGACATTGTTAAAATGAAACATAGGTTTTTTGTCAGCTATAGAATTTAAGTGTGTTCAAAGCCTAGATTTAAACAGTTCCACTGAGGTTGAGGATTGAATCTCAGAGGGCAGAACATTCCACAGCACTTGGCCCCGAATGGAGAATGCTCTCGAACCTGCGGATCTCTTCTTGGCTCTTGGGCTTACTAGCAGACCAGCATTTTCCGAGCGAAGGCTCCAGACAGGAGCATAGGGGGAAATTAAATCAATGATAAAAAAAAAAAACTGCGATAGGAAAGCTTGGCCCAAACCCGATTGCAATGATTGACATTTTAGGCCCGACCACTCTAGTTCCAATATCCCTTCCGTTGTTGTCTAAATACGACAACACAGCAAAATAAAACAAAATTGCGAGGATACATTCAGGTGCGTTAGCCGAGTGGATGAAACGCGGGTGGCTTTAATTACCTTGTCGTCGCCAAGAAGCACAGCTGGCGCTGCCCGTGATTGACTTGGACCGATGCCAACCACCGGCACCAACCACCAGCACCGTTTGTAAACGCAACAAAAGCCACGGCTCATTACGCTCGTCCAACCGACACGTTTCCGTCGTCCTTTTCTTTTCTGGAAGTCTTTCCCGGCCTTCATTCTCCAAACAAACTAGACACTGTGTCGTTTTTTCTTATCCCGCTGTTGCGATAACAATAGCCGTAGCTAGTGTGGATGCCACCCCTAAAAATATTTTTTAACATTATTTTTAATTAGCCTTATTCAGTACTTAACTACCGCCGAGGTAAGCTTGAAGTTAGCGACGACCTCCGAGAGGAGTTGCTTTTCTTTACAGTCGAGTTGGCATTTGGCGTTTTGTCTCCATGGATACGTCTCCAAGGTTAGTTAAAAACGTCGTGCGAGAACCTTATCTGTATATATCTGTAAGCAGGGTTGGGTAGGGTTACTTTAACTTGATTACTTTCAATTACTTTTGGATTACTCTAATAACAAATATGCTAATAAAAGACAAAAGAAACTAAATATGAATAAAATTATGACTCACAACACGTGGTAAGCTTTCTCTCCTGGCTTTGATCTCCGGCAAAACTAACATAAAATGCGACAGAAACAAAATGAAAATAAATCCAAACAGCTGTCCAACATAATTTTTCCCGTTCCATGTATTCCGTTACTCCCCAAGCCTGCACAAAATTTAGTAATTTTATTCATATTTAGTTTCTTTTGTCTTTTATTAGCATATTTGGTATTGGAGTAATCCCAAAGTAATTGAAAGTAATCAAGTTAAATTAACCCTACCCAACCCTGTCTGTAAGTCAATATAATGTGAGGGTTCACTGTACTCAAATTGGAATCGGCCTTATTTCCCTTAACTGCGACGTAAAAGATTGGATATGATGATTTTTTTTTTTTTTACAATAAATTACCTTAAACAAAGACGTGTACATTTGCCATTAATATCTCATAAAGGCAAAGTACATAATGGAATCACTACAAGGTTCATTTTTCAACAAAAGCGTGAAAGTCACAAATGATACAATGTGATTCTCTGGATTTCCGAAAAAAAGTAGTTTTTCCCAGTGATTTTGTCATGATTACGGATTCGGAGCACTTGAGTTTGCCCCGTTGCCGCCAACAGCCCTGGTCGCTGATTTGCTCCTTGCCACTTTTAAACCCCCCGGCTCCCTGTCCCTGTCAGACCGTTTGCGAACCTATGCTCCCAGCTAGGCAAGCTCATACCTTCCGACATTTTCCTGCCCTGTTTTCTCCTGCCTGATACCTGTTGCCGACCTGTTTCTGGACTTGTTTCTGCCCTGCTCTTCCTTACCGACCATCGACCTGTTTTGCCCTGTTTCCTGCCCTGATACCTGTTGCCGACCTCATTTCTGGACTCGATACCGCCCTTGCTCTCTCGTCCCGGCTAGTGACCAGTATCCCTGCTGCCTACGATTATTCTCGCTCGACACGGAAGTGCCACTTCCGCGTTCCTGCCACCAGCCACCCATGTCCGACGATCATCGTGGAAGCAAGCACTGCTCTTTATTTCAATAAAACTGAGTTTATCGAACGCAATTGGGTCCTGTCTCCGTTTCTGGCTTATGACAGATTTAGGATTTAATATCAGCATTGTCAGACAAGACTGCCCTCCATTGCCGAGGTCCGGCTTACCTGTGGGTCACGCTGTAATCCGGAAAACAACGGCGACCAGTTAGTGAAGGTCCTGTATCTGAGTCAGATCTTTGAATATAATATACATTCCCAATGTACAAGAGATATATGATATACTTAAGAATCTCTCCCCCTGTGTTGAGTTAAACACAACATCAATATTATTATTTCTTTTGACTCTATTTATTTTGTTTCTATGTATTTCTGCAGCACTTTTTGTTCCTGTGATTTTTCTTTTTACTATGTATTCTCGTTTGACTGATTTCATGCCATTTCAGTTTGTGATGATGCAATAAAGAGCATTTAAAAATAGATACAAAAAATAAAGACTGCGCTATTGAAATGTATTTCCTATAGTTAAAGGAGTAGACATTGCGGTTAGCGTTAGCTAATAAGCTAAATCTAAGGTAAGCTATGCATGGGGCATTGTTGCTTAATTTGTATTTTCTTTTTATTTAACTGGACAATTATTGTGGTTTATTTTGATGGAATGCATGAAAAAACATTTAAATAAAACTTCTTTTTTCTGTTGTAATTTTAATTCACTATATAGAATTTTGATTTTCCTTATTTAAAAATATTAATAGCATACTTAATAAATTTGCTTAGATTGGTAAAGAAAAAAGTTGAACATTTGATAGAATAGTAAAAATAAATTGAAAAAAAGCAAGATTTTTTTGTTATTTATATTTAACACACTTCCTAATTAGTTGTTTAAAAAAATCTCTATATGTTCTTCGAGAATTAAGAAACGTTTTCTAATTGTAATTTTCGTTTCTTTGCTTAGCGACTGACTCGGTCCGTATTCGACGGCTTTTAAACAAGTTTTATTCTGGTTTTCGTTGTGTTGCTTGTCCTACCGTTAATTACTGCCACCTACAGGACTAGTGTACAACTGCATTTGCACACTCAGGACTGTGTTAGTTCATAAATGGTGCAGTGTACCTAGTTTAATGACCGTTGTTTGTGGTTTAACAACTCTGTAAGATGCTGACCCCTGCTGGACGGGAGTACAACTGTATTTTTACACTCAGGACTGCGTTAGTTTATAAATGGTGCAGTGTACCTAGTTTAATGACCGTTGTTTGTGTTTTAACAACTCTGCAAGTTGCTGCCCCCTGTTGGACGGGAGTATAACTGCATTGGCACGCTCAGGACAACAATATGTCAATGATGGTGCTGTGTACCTAAATTTATGAGCATGGACTGCGTTTTGACAACCCAGCTATAAAATTACAGATGGCTAAAATCTCCCAAAACAAGCTCTTTCGGAAACCATATTTTTTCCCGATAATAACACAACAAGTCCCCGTTTCGTTTTTATTTTATTTTCCTATGATCTGTTTCGCGCCGGTTGCAACAAAACAATAAAGAGAAAAAAAAATGGTGGCATATCACTTTGCTCGAGCAAGACAAATAAAAAGTTGTTGACACGTCGCATACATTACACAGCGCAAAGAAAACAACACGGCCGTTTATCGCGCATCTGCGAGGGGCTTTTACCTGCTAATGGAATTTAGCTCCGTCGAGTGAGAGAGCGAGCGAGACGTCAAAAGAAAACGTTGTCTTCTAAATATTGCATAAATCAAAAATCCATTAAGATGGCGGCGGCGCGACGCTTCCGTCACCTCAGATCCATCGCTAGCGCTACCAAAGAAAATAGAGTGTATGGAAAATGACACTCAAAAATTAATTTGAAAAAAAAAAAAGAAACAAGAAAAAAGACTCCTTTTTTTATCTACAGTTTATATCGGGTGTGGGCCAACTATGTTCCACGGGCCAGATGCGGCCTGGCAGGCTTTTTAAACCGGCCCACTGGACGAAAATGATTTAAAATCATGACAATACAGGCAATAAATAAAGTACTACAAGTAAAAAAAACGTTTTTTCTCTATAGGTCCCTTCAATATGACAGAAAAACTACAAAAATACTACAAAATTGCTTAAAACTAAATATCAATTTCGTGCTTCAAAACAGGGACCTAATATATATTACATTTATTCTTAAAAGAATTTTTTTTTATTTCTTCATAAATATTTATTTATTTAAGGTTGGGTGTGTTATTTTAAAAGGTTGAAAGTACATTATTTTCTCTATAATGTTGGTGTTAAAATTGCCCAAATGAGTTCAAAGAGCCTTTATGCTATGTTTTCCACTGCGCCTATCTGCTTTATCTTACTTTTATTAGAGCTGTTCGAGGCGGATCACATTAGGTCTAAGGAATGGTGGCTGAGTTGAGTGCTATAGTCATGCTCGTCTCCGTGTTTCTTTAAAACAGTTTTTTGTTAAATGTAGCAGGAAAATGGTAAGGGTAATAAGAACGAGTTCTTGACGATCGTCCGTAAGTTTAATTACTTGCTTCAGTGCTATATTTTGTATGTTTAAAGTTTATATAAGTATGTTTAAGTCTTGTATAAGTAAACTGTATGGTTTTGTCCTAAAAAAATAAACATTTCATAAAATATGATGCTTTATAAAGATAAATACAATTAAGTTCACCTTACTTTTGGAAGATGAGTTTCAAGAGTTAGGCGACTTCCTCCTCTGTGGTATAAAGTGGACAAAAGAAAGCAATCCAAACATTTTCTCAACCGCATCAAGCTACCCTATTCCACTTTCATTTAAAAAAAAAAACGTCTCGCCTCTTCTTTACAGTTAACACCAACCATATTGAATGAAGAGATATTAAACAATAAATATGTCTTAGCGCGCTGAAGATTCAGTATAGAATGTTTACAGACAAACTAGAAGGAGGAAGCCGATTTCTTCTTCGGGGTGGATGCTGGGTGACGTCTCACAGCGCCGGTAGCGGCGGAAACAAGCACTAAAGTACTGTCCTGTACCTGGAAAAAGGTGCACACAATACAAAATCTAACTTACAGCAATTTCTGGATATTTTTCGACATTCCCAAATTTGTTTTCGTTTGTACTGTTTTTCGTAAGTCGAATGTTCATAAGTACGGGAGCGTCTGTATTTTCTACAATCAAAATATTTTTGCCAATGTTTTCAGTATTGTTCTATAAAAATCACCCTGATAGGTTTTGGAATTCCCCGAGGTGTTTTTGGTTCCACACGAAAATTTGTGCTACAGATAAACAACCCCCCATATTCCGTAAAGCTTCTTCAAATATTCTTAAATATTTTCTACATCCCAAATATTTTTGCCAATTTTGTCACCATTTTTCCATACAAAACAACCTGAGGTTGTTTAGGAATTCATGAGGCGTTTTTGGTTCCAGGCGTTCACGGTCATTTGTGCTACAGATGAATAACCGCCAAATTCCGTGCACCTTTTAAATATTCTTAAATATTTTCTTAAATCTGAAATGTTTGGGTTCATTTTTCTATACAAATCAACCTGATGCGTTTTTGCAATTCACGAGGTGTTTTTGGTTCCAGCTGGCAAGGAAACTTGTGCGACAGATGCCGCATTAAAGGACATTGAACACCCCCCAACCCCCTCTTCACAGCCACTGGACCACCACTGCGTGTCACGTTAACATCACCAGAACAATTCCGAGTCGTCATCATCATCATCGTGGCGGCAAAGCTAATTCAGCGCCACACAATTAGCTTTTATGGCCAAAACAATGGAGCACCTGCACCAGGCACATTTGAAATGTTTTTTTTTCTTCTTTTCCAGCTCACGCGCTTTTGTCGTCGCCGTTCATGTCTGATGAAGGAGATTTGGGCCGGTTATTGCACGTTTTGTTGCCATGTGCCGTTTCCCGTCAGTGTGATTGCAGGAGAATTTGCCTGGTTGTCGGTGGGAAATAGTTGTGTGTTTTTTCTTAAGGCTTAACTATAATGCTTTTTTTTCATTTAAAAATATTCATTTCAAAATAATAATATTGTTTATGTATATTTTTTTATTTTTTCTAATTTTGATGGCACCTTTATATCTCATCTCCCATCCCATCTCATTAGCTGCACCACTCATCCTGAGTAGGGTCACGGGGTTGCTGGAGCCCATCCCAGCAATCATCGGGCAGTGGGCAGGGGACACCCTGAACTGGTTGCCAGCCAGTCGCAGGGCACACAGGGACAGACGATTCGCGTGCACATTCACACCTAGGGACAATTTGGACCGGCCAATCCACCTAAAATGCATGTCTTTGAAATGTGGGAGGAAACCGGAGTGCCTGGAGGAAACCCACGCAAGCACCGGGAGAACATACAAACTCCCCACAATAAGTCCGGTAGCTGGATTTGAACCCGCTGTGCCGCACACGCGCTAACCACTGCGCCGTCGTGCTGCCCTCACCTTTATATTATTTTTAAAATATATATTTTGGGGTGTGTTTTATGTTCAATTATTCACAACTAAACATTTAATACATTTATTTCCAGTTGTATTTTTATATTTTCATTCAATATTTTTCTCATATTTTATATTTTGGTAATTATTTTGTTTTGTTTATGAGGTATTTATTTATTTATGTATATATTTATTTATCCATTTATTGTTTGTTTTGATTTCTATTCGCTTGTTACGCTTACGACCGGAACAAGCAGTGGACCCAAATGCGTAACGTTTCACACAATGCTTAATTAAGGGATCGGGGAAGTCAGGGCGAGATGAAAAGCCAGCGATCTGGTGCTCGCTGGGCAGGAGGAGCGGGGAGTCGTCGCGGCCGGTGACAGGTGGCAAGTCGGGTAGCCGGGATAGGGGAATGAAGCGTGGTCGGGAATGGAAGCAAGTCAGGTAACCAGAGGTGATCGGGAAATCAGGGACAGGGGATTTATACAGAAAACAGGGGACGGAATCAGGCAGCATGCAGAAACAAGTCGGAATCAAAATGGGAATCAGAGTCAAAAAGTGCTTGCCTTGCATGTGCGGAGGTTCGCTGATGGACCGACAAAGAATGGCCAAGAAGTGCTTAAATAGAGAGAAAGATAATTAGGAAACGAGTAGCAGCTGGGGCTGGGAGAGTGAGCGCAGGTTAGGGCAATTAGCGGGCAAGTGACAGAATCATGACAGTTGCATTTCAAATGAATATTTCATATAATTATTATTTTTACTTGTATTCGTGTATTTATCCATTGATTGATTGATTGATTTATTTGTTTAACTTTTTATGATTTATTTAGTTATCTAATTATTTATTAATTCTTCTATATTGTAGTGTTATCAATATGACACATCATATCAACACTTTTAGAAACATACGGCATCGCCTTGTTAATCTTTCAACATCGATGAAGATAAATTAGACATGCAAACGTCCTGTCACCCTATGCCTGTCTTTGTTTTATGTTGAGCTGGGGGAAATGGAAGTGACGGGAGAAACACGAAAGTGGTATTATTCTACAACATTTTTCATTTTAAAGCCCAAATAAACACAAAATATTTGCATGGAACACTTAATAATGAACTTGCATCTGTTTAGAACTTGTATGACATTTTAAATATAGTAACTTATCTATTAGGGAAAAACACTTGTCATCAGGGTGACACATATATCTACATATTGTTGTTTTTGATTTATATTTATTTGTTTTAAAATTGCTAATTCATATTTATGTCATGATTACCCATTGCTCTTACCTGTGCCCGCTCGTTTGGCCCCAGCTGCTGCTCGTTGCCTGATTGGTTCACCTCCTATTTAAACGCAACGCTTCCTTTCACTCCTGGTTCGTTAGCGAACCTCCGCATTTGCAAGGCAAGCATTTTTTGACCCTGGCTCCCGTTTTGTTCCCGACCTGTCTTGTGTCCTGATTCTGTTTCCTGTATCGATCCCTGATCCTAGCTCCGTTCTCCTGTCCCGGCTACCAGTATCCTGATTCTGTTTCCTGTTTCGATCCCCGATCCAAGCTCCGTTCTCCTGTCCCAGCTACCCGTATCCTGATTCTGTTTCCTGTATCGATCCCTGATCCAAGCTCTGTTCTCCTGTCCCAGCTACCCGTATCCTGATTCTGTTTCCTGTATCGATGCCTTAATAAACCATTGTGTGAAACGTTACGCATCCGGGTCCCCTGCTTGTACGGGTCGTGACAATTCATTTATTTATTTGATTAATTTGTCTGGTACAACATGCTTCGGCGAGACTTTCGATTAAGACAAGGAAGTTTCACATTACCCCAATTTTATCTGACCTGCACTGTCTCTCTGTGAGTTTAAAGGGGGGGTGCGGCATTTGAAAACTTAAGGCAGCAATCATTACTTTAAGCCAGGACATGGGAGTAGAGTGAAACATATTGTTTGTGCATTTCTTGGACACGCTCAAAAAAACTATTTTTTTCATATTTTTGGGGGTTTCAACTTTTTTAGAACACCTCAAACTACACACCCCATATTAAGATGTGATTTTAAGGTTCTGTTGGATTTACACAAATGTTATCGTGGAAATTCCCTCTCATACTGTATCTTTCTAATATAGTATCCCCCTATGTCAACTAGTGAGCCAAGAAGAAATCCACAGTTTCGAGAGCGTTCTCCATTTGGGGCCTCGGTGCTGTGGATTGCTCTGCAACCGCAGTGAAAGTGTTTAAATCTAGGCTTAAAACACACTTATATTCAACAGCTTATGAATGATGTTGACCTCAGGAAGCTGTCAACTAGACTTTTAGTTATTACCTATACAGAGATCCCTCGGTTTTTGTGGTTAATGTGGACCAGAACCAACTGCCAAAAGTAAAAAGAGAGAGAGCAAGAGCGAGAGAGCGAAAGAGAGAAAGAGAGGGAGAGAGCAGATGCATCGCTAAGGCGGCGCGACGAAGGCGCAGGACACAAACTCAACGAGATGCAGATGAATGCAGAGCAGGTGTCCGGTCACAGTGCAGTATGAAAGACGCTATGATATGAACAGGCCAATCACAATCGGAAATCTCAAGTTAAGGGGTGCTGGCGAATCGTGCTTGAATGTTGGCTGTCACAAAAATTCTTCTGTGGTACATTCTTCTTTTTTTCTTTTGAAATCATTTTATTTTTAAATTTTATGGCCAATCAGCACATATCTTGACTGCCAGAAACATCCCTTAATGGTGCGGGAAACATCCGCTGTTTTTTTTTTTAAATATTTCCTTTTTCAATTAAAAAATTGTTTTCGCTGCAAGGAGTGGACGAACTGAAGCGCGAAGTAACTAGGGGTCTCTGTATTTCATATTGAAGATGCTGTGTAATAGGGCTGCACGGCAGCACAGTTCTGAGATCATGGGATCAAACCTTCCTGTGTGGAGTTTGCATGTTCTCCCCGTGCTTTCGTGGGTTTCCTTCCGGGCACTCCGGTTCCCTCCCACATTTCAAAAACTTGAATGTCAGTTCAAATTGTCCTTTGGTGTGAATGGGGTATTGAGTTGTTTGCCTATGTGTGCCCTGCGACTGTCTGACAACCAGTTCAGGGTGTCCCGAAGATTGCTAGGATGGGCTCCAGCACCCCCGCGACCCTACTGAGGATAAGTGGATAATGGATAGATTGATGTTGTGTAATAGTAGTTAGTACAGCCTTTTAGACTTCTCGTGACTAAGTACTATACTGTACATATAAATATGACTTGACCTATACCTGTATATATTGTTATTTTTAAGTTCCAATAATTTTTTTTATGCAGTACATTCCAAATTTATATTTGATACATATTTCACTTAATCATTCATTCATTCATTCATTCGTACATTTTTTTTTGGATTGATTTTGGCAAACCATTTATCTACTGAGCATAATGATGCTATTAATTCAGTGGCTAAAAACAAACAAAAAAAACCCATAAAGCTGCGTTTTAATCAATCATATTTTACATTTCTATTCATTTGATCCCACGGGACTAAAATGGTGCGACAATCACCTGGGCTTTTTTTCCATTTCGGTAATAGTGTCCTAAACGTTTGTTTCAGCCTTGGCAGAGGTCGCGGCGAGGACTTTGTCGATATCGCAGGCTAAAATTGCCACATATTGAACGGCGCGGCTCAATTGCGGCTAGCTTGAAATAGCGACGAGAGCCACTCGGAAATCTGGCGCCCACAAACAGGAAAAAAGACAGAGTACAGAGCTCTGCCTTTGTTGTCCCTCCGAGAAGGGAATATTTCCACACTGCAGCAGAAAAAAACCCATAGCACTGTTTTTTTGTCAAGAACAAGAAACCGCAGCTCAGGGAGTTGCTTGTTTTTGTTGTATTTATTTTTTAATTTAATTTCCAGACGCCACAAATTCAGTCGTCCTTCAGGAAAAGCATTTTTTATAATTAGACTGTCATTGCAATTAATGACAATGTTTACCGCGGTGGCTGCGGAACCGCTTCTTCTCTTCAAGGTTGTCGCGGCGATGGGGGAAAACTTTGCAAAGGAGGACAATGAAAGAAAATACGGTTTTGAGACAGTAAGATATCTTTAATATATTTGCCCTTGTGGGAACATCTTGCTAATTGTCGTCCCCCCTTTTCCAATTTTTGAAGGAAATATAGCTTTCTCGAACCCGGCTTTGAAGCTATGATTTTAAAACCACAATTCTCATTTGAAACCGTACTTTGTAATTTGGTTCCGAACCATTAATACAAATTTTTTTATTTTGAGAATAAACATTCAAATGTTGCGTCCGCGAAACCCAACTTTGAAGCAACAATCCTCATTTGAAACCATAATTCAGAAGTGAAACCCTACCATTAACCATTTTGATATCCTAATATTTCATTTTTGTAATGTTCCTCCCTTAAATGTGGAATTTAAAACCTTACCATCATACAGTGCTTCCTTGAAACCCAACTTTGAAGCAACAATCCTTCAAAATAACAACCTTGATTTAAAGCCCTACCTAAAATCTGTTTTCTTACCTTGCTATTATCCTTTTGAAATCTTAAAACATATTTTAAAACACCAAATTCATACAGTGCTGCCTTGAAACCCAACTTAAAACAACAATCCTCAGTTGAAACCACAAATCTTGTAACTCTAACCGAAACCTTTTTAATACTTTATTATTTTCCTTATGTTATGTTGCTTCCTTTGCAGTTAATTTTGAACCCAACATTCAAAAAGTGCTGTCTTGAAACCCAATTTTGAAGCAACAATCCTTCAAAATTACAACCTTAAATTAAGGCCCTACTGAAAACAATTTTTATGCCATTCTGTTTTCCTTTTGAAATCTAAAGGCAGTTTTTAAAACACCAAATTCAAACAGCGCTGCCTTGAAACCCAACTTTGAAGCAACAATCTTTCAAAATCACAACCTTGATTTAAAGCCCTACTTAAAAACTGTTTTCATACTTTACAATTTCCCTTTTATAATCTAAAGATATATTTTAAAACACCAAATTCATACAGTGCTGCCTTGAAACCCAACTTAAAACCACAATCCTGGGTTTAAACCAAAATTTGGAATTGAAATCCTAATCAAAACATTTTTGATACTTTATTGTTTTCTTTATTTAGTATTATTCAGATTTAATTTCCCCCTACGTTCCGGTCCGGAGCCTTCGCTCCGAAAATGGTCTGCCAGTGATCCCAAGAGCCAAGAAGAGATCCGCAGGTTCGAGAGCGTTCTCCAGAATGCTCTGCCCCCTGAGATTCCATCTGCAACCTTAGTGGAAATGTTTAAATCTAAGCTTAAAACATACTTCTATTCTATAGCACATGAATAACCTATATTTTATGCTGACAATATCTGTGTATTATTTGCCATCATGTAGGTTTTAGATCAGGGGATGGTGTCATAATAGTCTGTGGTTTGCAATAATCTGTGGTCTGTGTAGCCCTTTGAAACTCTTGGTGATTAAGGGTAAACATGACTTGACTTGACTATTTCTATTATATTTCTGTAGTATTTCCATAAAGTTATTTTTGCAGTATTTATGTTGTAGCTGTTTTTGGATTAAGTTATTACCGTAGCAGTATTTTTGTAGTATTTCAATAGCATTTTATTTCTTTTCAGAATGAAAGCAAAAATTCACGCGTAGTTTTGTAGTAATTTTGTAGTAATTTTATAGTCATTTTCTACTATTTCTGTAGTAGTATTTTGTAGTAGACACACAAAGGGCGAGAGGGGACAAAGATGGTGGCGAAACCACATTTTATTATTAGTAGTTATTTATTGTCATTATATCTCGAACGTTTTTGTCTTGCGAGCAGGACGAAAAAGGCCCCCGGGCTGTAGTTTGAACACCACATGTATAATGTTTTGTCAAGTTTTCTTCCTGTATCGCTTTCATTTTCCCAGCGGTATCTCTCCTCTCGGAAAACAACTTTATCATCTTCAAATTTGCACTTGGATGCCAGCGTGCTTTTTCCCTTTTCCGCGTTTGCGCACCCGCTAAACTCTTTCCACCCAATCCGGTGAAATCGGACCTGGCCATTATCACCGAACGTTGCCTCCCTGATGCAATTTTGCACTCACGCTGTTTCCCAAGTATTTCACTCAATCTTGAAAGCACAGCATCCGGCACCATTATTTTCCGATTTGTTTTGGAGGGGGGTTCTTTTTATTTCATTTATGCTAGCTGTTTGCATTGGCGCCTTTAAAAGGCATGGGAGCAGCTGTTGGCCTTTGCCACGTGGGCCGTACATGAAATGTCACGCGTTTGGCAAACCTTGTAATCATTCGGCGGAATTACAACAGAAATTGAGTGTTTTTTTCGTCACTAATGCTTTCGAACGCACTAAGTGCCACTGACGCGACATACGGACGAAAAAATCAAAAAAAGGCCTCGCGTGTTTTCAAAGGAATTTTAATAGCTCCATGGTATTCACAGGTTGTTGATTTTTAATCGTAAAAAAAAAATCTTAACAAGGTCAAGCCATTTCATTTAAACAGACACCTTTGAAGATTTTTAGACTTTGAAAAAATAATGCTCTCAGAAATACTCCAAATAAAGTTAAAAGATTATTTCAAATGAAAAACTGTTATTTTATTACAATTTATTTTATTCTTATAATTCTATTATTGTATCATTTTGTTATTTTATTATTTTAATATCCTAACATTTTATTATTTTATTATTTTGTTATTTAGCTTTTTATTATTTGATTATTTTGCTATTTCATTATTTCATTGTTTTATTGTTTTATTGTTTTATTGTTTAATTATTTTGTTATTTTGTTATTTTGTTATTTTGTTATTTTGTTATTTTAGTATTTTAGTATTTTAGTAATTTTTATTTTGCTATTTTAATGTTTAATTATTTAATTATTTAATTATTTAATTATTTAATTATTTTATTATTTTATTATTTTATTATTTTATTATTTTATTGTTTTATTGTTTTATTGTTTTATTATTGTTGGGGTCTGGTGCGCCTCTATCCACCTATAATGGGTTTGGATTTGGGATAGGTGTGTCCAATCGCCGTACACTTGTCCCTAATTATGCTGAGCCTTCATAAGGACACTTTGGACGGTTACCTTTTTTCCAGTTCAGTCTGCTTTCTGAGGTGTAGTTTTTGTTTTCTGGTTCAGACAGTTTGATTCTTCCTTTCGACCATTACTTTGTGGATGAGCTTGTTACTAAACACCATCATTTTTCAGCACCTTGTTCTGTTTCAGGCTTCCTGCGTTTGCCTCCACTGCAAAATCACAACAATTATTTTACTATTTTATTATTTTATTATTTTATTATTTAATTATTTAATTATTTTATTATTTTATTATTTTATCATTTTATCAATAAACAAATATCATTAAACGTATAGCAAATTGTATTTATAAAATTTGGAAACCTAACCTAATATACATCTGTTTTTTGTTAGACAAAAGCTATCTGGGTTTTTCTTTATTTTATTCTGACGAAATTTGATGTTGTCGGAAAAAAATATACTAAAACCAAGCTTTTGAATAAAATATCAAATATAGATTCAAACCAGTAAATAATTGATTTAACTACAGTCCAATGTCATAAAATCTAAATGAAAGATTTACCCCAAAAATATTTAAAAAAAACAATCAAAAATATTTAAAATCTAAAACTAAATGTAAACTAAAATTAAAATTTGTAAAGTAAATTAATTGAATTGAAATAAGTAAATTCATTGAAATTCAATCTCCAAATTCTCAAAGTTAAAAAAAATAAAAATAAGAATCTAATTAATTAAAAAGGCAAATACAACCAAAATTCATTAACCTGGATATATTTATATTGCATCATATTTTTGTTTAAAATACACTTCCTCCCAAAAACGAATCAAAATTAAAATCAGATCTAAAAATCACTCCTGAAAAGTTCTTAAAAAACAAACAGAAATAATTAAATATACACTTCTGAATAAATAAATGTATTAAATTAAAAGTAAAAAAAAGAAAAATGTATCCTACTTTTTAAATGTAAATACCACCAAATATATTTTAAATAAAAAAATCTATAATGGTAAAACAATACTATAATTATTCTTTGATCACACCAATACTAAGCAATACAATATAAAACGAAACAAAACATAAAGTGCCTTGAGAACAATAAAATAAATTATAGACTCTAACAAACAAACAATTTAAAATAGATTGTTTTTTAATTAGGAGCACCTCTTGATTATAGAGGTTGTTTAGTGTCAGATTATTAAAATGGGTCACTAAATATGATGTCACTATTATATAGGTATTACAGCTATATTACTTTAACTCTCTCATCATCACATTTAGTTGTTTTGAACGCAATTATTTTTATCTATAGATTTAAATGAAGTATTTACTTGCTGAACACTTGCCAGACTTTAACTGATCTGGAGGGACAAGAGCATAGCAGTGAAATCAAAGATCAGACTCGAGCGAGCGCTGGTTACTTCTTCCTCTATGCTTGCGAGACATGGACTCTCACAGTAAAACTGGAAATGAAAATCCAGACCATGGACATGTGATGCTACAGGAAACTTCTAGGCATCAGCTACTCAGCCCATGTGACAACAGCAACGGTGCTCAACACCATCAGAGGGCCTATTGGATCCTACAAAGAACTGTTGTCAACTGTGCACAGACGAAAATTTCAGTATGGTCACGGGTCGAGATCATTAGGACTGGCTAGGATAATTCTCCCGGGCATAGTCCAAAGGGACAGGAGGAGAGGAAGACCGAAAAAGAACTGGGCCGACATTAAGGATGAACAGGTGCCCAACATGCCACGACCCAAGAACACGCCAGGCACCGTCAACAGTGAAGAAAGCTGTCCAGAATTGTGTCCTCATTGGTGACCCGACGACCCATGCGGTTAAGGGATCTGTCAACTGTGATTCACTTGCTCTATTCTCTTGATGTTTTAATGAGTACTTTCCCAGCAATGTTTCTATAAGTGGTGTACTGATGAGTCTGTCCTACTCGTATCATACAATCTTCAAAATCTATCTGGGTCCAGTCTTAACAAAGGTCTCTTGTGAAGATGTGACTCCTTTGCTTACTGGCACATCCCATGTAAGTAAGTTTCATTCTTCAGCTAAGTTTCATTTTTGTCATTTCTTGCCCTTTTCCAATAAAAATGGTGATCAGCCATTTCTCGATCACAAGCCCAGAATATGGTCTGTTTATTTTGTTTCTTTGTCATAAAACTCCTTAAATGAACTGCTCTCTTCAGCTTTTGTTTTCTTGGTCCAATTATTCAATTCGAATACCACAGGCTGATTAGAACACGGATTATGCATGCCAACAGTAGACTTATCCTGACTTTTCATTTACTATTTTAATTTTACTATTTTGACTTCTGAAAACATGAAATTTGACCAGGGGTGTGTTTACTTTTTCTACAAATGACCTTTCTCACAAAAATTTGACAAAGTGACGCAGGCATCTTGCTAACATAGCGGTGCATTTGGGGCAACGACGCTGTCCCCCGAGACTCAAACTCCAGCAAGTCAACTTTCTACAGGGACAACAAAAACATCTTCACCACTTCCACGGCAAACTTTGAAGTTATATAACAAGCCTCGTTGTTGTTTTTTTCTCGTCAAATCAAACGTCTCGACGGAGAAGCGTCCCGGGCATCGTCGCCGCGCTCTAATGAGTTGATTGCTGTCCTGACTTTCAAAGTTTATAACATTGGTCTCAAACTTGCGGCCCAGGGTATATACTTTGAGGCCACTGCCCTAATATGAAAGTTTAATGCTAAAGCGGCAGACACTACTGCTTATTGGTTTAGCAAAGCTCGAAATTGAGAATGTTTTTCTTTCAGAAATACAGCCACAATTCTTAGTGCATGTGGGTAAAACACTCTTAGTTTGCCAAAGGTGAGTTCTGTCTGCAGTGTGTTTTGAATGCGCTATTTGAAAGTCACAGGTGCCTTTAAATACATGAATCAACAAACAAAAAAAGAGAAAATGAAAAAGAGGGGACACATTTAAGAAAAGAGACTGAGAGAGAGCGAGAGAGGGAGAGAGACAGAGAGAGAGAGAGAGAGAGAGGGAGAGAGAGACAGATAAAGACAATGATGGAGAAATTGAAAGACAGAAATACAGGGACATACAGAAAGAAAAGGATGAAGAAAGACAGAGATGGGGAGAAAGGCAGAGAGTGAGGGAGACAGAGAAAGTGATACAGAGAAAGTGAGACAGAGAGAAAGACAGAAAGACAGACAGAGAGCGAGAAAGACAAAGAAAGAGAGAGAAGGGGCGGGTTGGGGGCAAAGCGAAGAATAGAGAGAAAGGCAGATCCAAAGAGAGGTAAAAGGAAAGAGATAGAGAGAGAGAGAGAGATACAATGACAAACAGAAAGAGAGATAGGTAGAGAGAAAGAGAGGGAGAAACAGAGTGGGAGAGACACAGAGAAGGGGAGAGACAAAGAGAAAGCACAGAAAGACAGAGCAGAAAGGAGGGACATACAGCGAGATACAGAGGGAAAGACAGAAAGACACAGATAGAGAGAGAAAAAAGGAGAAAGAGACAGAGAAAGAGATTAACAGAGAGAAAGAGACTAAAAGAAAGAGAATGAAAGAAGAGACAGAGACAGAGACAGAGACAGGGACAGAGAGAGAGAAAGAAGAAAGAAAGAGTAAGAAGAGGGAGAAAGACCAAAAGAGAAAGAGAAGAGGGAGAAGGACAGACAAAGAAAGAGGGGCAAGGAAAAGCCCCAAAAGATACAGAGAGAAACATGGAGGGAGAGAGGGAAAGAAAGACTTAGAAAGAGAGACTGAAAAAATAACAGAGACAGATACAAAAAGAGACAAAGAGAGAGAGAAAGAGACAACGAAAAACAGAGAAAGACACATACAGTGAGAGAAAGGGGGAGAGGGAGCGAGAGAGAGAGAGGTAGAGAGAGAGATAGAAGGGCAAATCGAACACAGTGAAAAGCTGGTGTAAAGCTGCACGTAAATGAAAGAAATGGCTAAGAAAATCGTAAAAACACCGCTTATTAATCGGTGGAGTGTTTGGACATGACTGTCAGTCTCATTAGCATAAATCAAGCGAGGCACAACCAATGGTGGCCTCTAATTACATTCTAATTAGTCGTGTTTGGCAAGCGAGCGTCCGCCTGGCCGCGTCGCCTCCCTGGCACGGCCAACGTTTGCGCTCAAACTGGAAGTTTTGTCCAAAAGCAAACGCTCCGAAGCTTACATGTCTACTTTGAATATTACTTTTAAACTTTGTGAAAACACTTAGACTACACTTAACTCTGGCATAAAACTCAAATTCTAACATTTTATTGTTAATAATGTTCCCAATTGCGATCTTTGCGGACATATTTCTTAGTGAGGGCAATAATCGTCATGTTTTTTTGATAATTACAAACTTTGTTTCCCTGGTTATCAGGTTTTTGCTTCTCCCTTAAACACCACTGCAATTCTTGGGACTCACAGCGAATAAATGCAGTACACAAATACAGTATTGCAGGGGCGTCAAACAGGCGGCCCGCGGGCCGGACCAGGCCCGCAAAGGGATTGAATCCGGCCCGCGAGACAACGGTGGGGGAAGCGCAAGAGAAAAACGAGCTGCGAGTTGAAATATGTCCACTTGCTGTTGCCAAAGCCACGTCCCGGTCACAAATGCTGTACTTGTATTCCTCTCTCTCTCTCTCTCTCTCTCTCTCTCTCTCTCTCTCTCTCTCTCTCTCTCTCTCTCTCTCTCTCTCTCTCTCTCTCTCTCTCTCTCTCTCTCTCTCTCTCTCTCTCTCTCTCTCTCTCACTTTGCACTTACTCTCACTCTTTCTCTCTCGCTCGCTTTTCGCTTTCTCTTTCTCTCGCTCTCACTCTCGTTTTTTTCTCTTGCTCTCGTTTTCTCTCTCCCTCTCTCGCTTTCCTCTCTCTTACTTTCCTTTCTCTCTATCTCTTTTTTCTCTCCTTCACTTTTCTCGTTCTTGCTTTTCTCTCCCTCTGTTTCTCGCTCTTGCTTTGCTCTATATCGCTCGCGCTTTGCTCTCTCTCTCTCTCTCTCTCTCTCTCTCTCTCTCTCTCTCTCTCGCTTTTTGCTCTCTCACACGCTTTTCTGTCTCTCTCTCTCTCTCTCTCTCTCTCGCCTCTCTCTCTCTCTCTCTCTCTCTCTCTCTCTCTCTCTTTCACTTTTCTCTTGTTTTTCTCTCCCTTTCTCTCGCTCTCGCTTTTCGCTCTCACTCTCTCGATTTTCAATCTCTCTCTCTCTCTCTCTCTCTCTCTCTCTCACTTTGCTCTTCTCTCTTTCTCTCTAAACTACTAGTCCGGCCCCTGAGAGAATTTATGTTGTATATTGTGGCCCCTGAGTTAAAATGAGTTTGACACCTCTGCAGTATTGTATTGGAGACTCGCTGAGTCTTTACGAATCACACAAGTTTCTCAACTGAATGACGAAAGAGGAAGGCATTGTGGGAGGTTGTCCAGCCAAAAGCGTGTCGTCTTTTCCATGATTCCGTCACGCCAACTATAGCAGACCAGCATTTTATCTGACATTGGCCAATAGCAGAGAGGTATCTTTGAAACGTTTTTGGGTACGTGAAATAATTTGTTGATGTTGTATTGTGGAGAAAATGCTGTTAAGAAGGGCAGGAAAATGATCTTGTTGCATAGTGCAAAGTGAAAACGTCGTAAAGCGAGGACACCCCATCTCAACTTTCTACTGCACTTCGACAAAAAAAAAAAAACCTTCCCTGGAAACCTAACTCAAGCTAAAAGTAAAAGTATTCCGTCCTTAAACCTCTATATAATTCCTTATAACTGATTTAAACTCTCAGCTAAATTCCAGTCTTGAGTGAGCCCCTGAATCAAGCTAAAAACCCTAATTTGAAACCATAATCAAGATTAAAAATAATCATTAAAATATTAAGTTAAATCCGTCAAATTGAATTCATCTCGTTTCAAGCCACTTGTGACTGAAACCTTTACTTGGGCTCAAAACCCGAATTTGAAACCATAATTGAGATTGTAATGAATTCCTTAAGCGCGTATCTAAATTCCTGAACCTAATATCAACTCTTATTTGAAACCCAGTCTTGATTGAAACCCTAACTCAAACTGAAAACCCAAAGTTATAACTTTAATGAAGGTTGTAATAAAATGACTTGCTACCTTGAAATTTTGATTTAAATCTGTCATATTTAAACCCTCATCATTAGAAACCCAGTTTTTGTTGAAACCCTAACTCAAGCTCAAATCCTAATTAGAAACCGTAATGGAGATTGGAGTGAAAAAAATCGCTTCCTTGAAACTAAATCTCTCAAACTGATTTCAACTCTCATTTGAAACCCAGTCTTTATTGAAACCCTAACTCAAACTGAAAATCCAAAGTTATAACTGTAATGGAGGTTGTAATAAAATGACTTGCTACCTTAGAATTTGGATTTAAATCTCTCAGATTTAAACCTTGGCAGCACGGCGGCGCAGTGGTTAGCGCTTGTGCGGCACAGTTCATGTCATGGGAACCTGTTGTGGGTTCAAATCCAGCTCCAGACTTCCTGTGCGGAGTTTGTATGTTCTCCCCGTGCTTGCGTGGGTTTCCTCCGGGCACTCCGGTTTCCTCCCACATTCCAAAAACATGCATTTCAGGTGAATTGGCCGGTCCAAGTTGTCCCTAGGTGTGAATGAGCGAATGAGTTGTCTGTCCCTGTGTGCCCTGCGATTGGCTGGCAACCAGTTCAGGGTGTCCCCTGCCCACTGCCCGGAGATGGCTGGGATGGGCTCCAGCCCCCCCGCGACCCTAATGAGGATAAGCGGTACGGCTGATGAGAGATGAGAGAGAGATTTAAACCTTCATCATTCGAAACACAGTTTTTGTTAAAACCCTAACTCAAGCTCAAATTCTAATTGGAAAACGTAATAGAGATTGTAGTGAAACAATCGCTTCCTTGAAACTAACTCTCAAACTGCTTTTAACTCTCATTTGACACCCAGTTGTGACCGAATACCTAACTCAAGCTCGAAAACCCAATTTGAAACCACCATTGATGCTGTAATAAACAATCGCTTTCTTGAATCCGTCAAAATGATTTTAACCCTCATTTAAAATCTAGTCGTGACTAAAACCCTAACTCAAGCTCAAAACCCTAAATTAAAATTGTTATCGAGGTTGTAATGAAACAATTGGTTTGTTGAAACTTTCATTTAATCCCATAGAATATATTTAAACTCTCATTTGAAAACTAGTCTGATGGAACTCCAATTAAGGCTCAAAACCCTTATTTAAAACCGTACACAAGATGAATCAACTAAACTTTTAAATCCCCCAACTGATATAAACTCTCTAAATCCTGTTACGAAACTAAGACAATTGTTTAAAATCCTTAAACAAAGCTTAAACGCAAAACTCATAAACCGTGCTTAAAGCCCTAACTTTGGCTGGACAAGTCTAACTATTCTGATTTTAAAATCCTTTTTTAATGTCTCATATTAACATTAAAATTGGTTTCGCGTTTCATTCTAGATTTAAAATACACTTAGTACTACATATTAAAAAGTAGTACAGATTTTCTGACGATAAGGTACAATTTTTATCATTAGTTTTGTTTTGGTGCAGTGCGTTGTTGTTCCTGCCACTCTCCGACCTCTTCTCATTTTATTTTATTTTTTTACAATCTCTCTCGGCTGCCACAAGGTCAGGATCAAGCGTCCGTCGACTGTGAATTACTTTTATGATCCCTGACACAGAATCCATCCCAGATCATCAACGCCGCAATTCCCCGATACCCCCGAACCCTCCACGACTGTGTTGCTTTATCATTTGCCGCCTGTGTATGTTTTTTTTGTATTTGTGAAATTGGAAAGAAAGCCTCAGATTGAAAACAAAAGGACAAACAATTCTTTTTTTATATACATTTTATTATGTTTCAAAATAAAATCCACCACAAATATATTTTATGCATCATATATTACGAAGGTTTTTTTAATATACACAATCGGCTCATTTTGAAGCAACAGATCCCTTGGTATTATGTTGACACAGACTGGAAAAGTTGAATCAGGACTGTAGATTCTGAAATTCCAAAAAAAAAAAAAAAGAGATCGGAAATAACTTTTTAAGTTTATGTAGTTTTTAGATCAATTTGTACCAGACATGGGGACTTGAGACTTAGTGACTTGGACTCGAGTCGACTCGAGTCGCTGTTTTTATGACTTGTGACTTGACTTGGACTTGGCAATCTAAGACTCGGGACTTGACTTGTGACTTGACTTGCCCAAGAAAAAAATACTTGGGACTTACTTGGGACTTGAAGGTGAAGACTTGAGACTTACTTGAGACTTGCACATGTGTGACTTGGTTCCATGTCTGAGTAACCTGGAAAACCGTTTTTTGAATACAGATCAGAATTCTCTTTTGGAACATCAACGAATAAAGATAATTTTCCTACGATTTGGATTATATTTTGTCAGGTATTTTTTTCTGGAGCTTTCTGTGATCTTGAATATGTCCTGAAACTTAATTATATGTCCTGGATTCACGATCAGGATTCTCTAATCTAGGCCATTTTCTTTCGGAATTTAACATAAACCTGTTATTTTTTCGAGATCCTCATCATTTTGATCATTTCCCAAAATGAAACAAATCTGTCCTGAAGTTCAGACAGATTTCTCTGCTAGAACATTAATTTATGCAAGCCATTTTTTATAGTATATAGACGCTGCCTGACTAACGAACAAGGTTCCTGACGATCGTTCGTAAGTTGAAGTTGTCCGTAAGTTGCTTCAGTGCTCTATTTTGTATGGAATGTAATTTAAGGTTTATATAAGAATGTTTAGGCCTGTATAAGTAATCTGTATTGTTTTGTACTGAAAAATAAATGTTTAAAAAAATAATACGCTCTATAAACATGAATAAAGTTAAGCTCAACTTACTTTTGGAAGATGGTCTTCAAGAATTAAGTGACTTCCTCCTTTGTGGTAGAAAGTGGACCCAAAAAAAGTGATCCAACCATTTTCTCAACCGCATCAAGCTTTCTTAATCCACTTTAATTTCAAAAGAAACGACTCGCCTCTTCTTTACACTTTACACCAACCATATTGAATGGATGCAAGAGATATTAAACAAGAAAAATGTCAAAGTTCTTAGCACGCTGGAGATACAGTATAGAATGTTTACATACGAACTAGGAGGAGGAAGCAGATATTTTTTTCTGGAGCTTCTTCATTTTGTTATTTGGAATATTTCCTGAAAACAATATATCCGCCCTGGAATTCGGATCAGAATTTTTTTGGGGAACATCAACTAATCTAGGCCATAGATACAAAACAGTCTGGATTTTTTTTTCTGGATAGAGATGATTTTATTATTTGGAATAGTCCCAAAAATTGAAAAATATTTTCAGGAATTCGGATCACAGTTCTCTTTTGGTACATCAACTATTAATTTTCTCAGTGTATATATTTAATCTTAGTTTGGTATTTTGTTCTGGAGTTTAACAATTATATTTTTAAATATGTATAAAACCTGTGTAGAATGGATATCAGAATTTATTTGGACTAATCCAGGCCCTTTTTATGGGATATGTCAAATTTTTCAGAGGTTTTTTTCTCCCCAAGAACTTGATCATTGAGAACTCTGTACTATAACCGGAATGCGCTGGAATTTAGATCAGAATTCTCTTTTGGATTATGAACCATTTGAGCAATTTTCTTAAAGTATTTATGTCAAAACCTACGAATTAAGTTTTTTTTTCTAGAGTGTATTCTGGATTAGGTCCTAGAATTGACTAATCCGTATTGATATTGAGATCAGATTCTCCTTTGGAACATCGACCTAAAAATATTGTGGTTTTTGTCTAGAATGTGTTAGTTCTGTTCTACGATATGTCCTAACTCCAACTAATCCGCTGTGAATTCCGATCAGAATTAAATATTCACTTTTCTAAAAGTAAACTAACCCAGTCCATTTCTTACAATACACATCATAAACTTGTCTGTTTTTTGTTACTTTTCTGAAACTTGATCACTCCGTTCTGATATATATATGCCTCCAGTTCTGGAATATCATCTACATTTTCCATTTTAGAACATCTACTAATGTAGGCCATTCATTTCTGGTAGCGATCTTGAATTTTAATCAAATTTGGGTAGCGTAGCCTTATATTTTACTTAAGTAAAAGTAGAAGTAAAAGTAGTCATCCAAATACTTGAGTAAAAGTAAAAAGGTGTTAAGTGAAAAAATTACTGAGTACCTGTCGTATTTCTGATTATTTTTTTAAACAACCAATCAGATCATCAAATTATCAAAGTCCATCCAATGAACAAAAAATACTTTTATCTTAAAGGTAGATTAAAATAATCAACGTAAATTCAAGTGCTTTAATAAACAAGAAAATAAAAATAGTATAAATCAAATAAATAAATTAATCACATGTAGCACATTTAAAGCCCTAATACTTAACAAGCTCTGCAAGCAGAACAACAAGCTAGCCCATGAACTCGAACAAAGGAGACATTGCATGTTATAGCTGGTGTTTGGCACCCTTTTTAAGGGGAAAATGCTTTTGATGTGAGGCGAGGGGTTTCCCTCCTCTTCTGTGTTTTCATAGTTGTATTGCTAAGCAACATTTCAGATCCGTTTCATCCATAAACAAAATTTCCCCCGCTGGAGTTGAATATGGTCACGTGACGGGGCTGCTACGTTTGATTTGTTAAACATGGAAGAGCCTGGCGGAGTTCTGTGCCAAAATGAATGTCCCTTAGCGGAGACAGACAGAGTGGTGGGGATTTATGAAGTAACGAAGTAAGGACTTCAATGTTGCTTAATGTAGCGGAGTATAAAAGTAACGTTTCTTCTTCCCAAATTTACTCAAGTAAAAGGATAGGAATTTAAATATACTCCTGGAAGTACAAAATGTACTTACTTGAGTAAATGTAATGGAGGAAATGTACTCCATTACTACCCACCTCTGATTTTACCGCTGTGTTCATACAACTACTTTTCTAAAACACATTTTCTCAGAGTTCTAAAATGATCGAAAAATTGCCTTCTAGAACGTAAAAAACAAAAAATAGATCAACTTACAAACAAAGACGCGTAGGGACATTCCACACATGGAGATCTGGAGATCCCTGCCGCCCTCGGGGCTCATCAGACAGTTACGGGTCTTCAGGCAGCATTTGGGACACTTGCTGCCCCCGTCCTGGTCCCGGTCTCGACTGCTCTCTGTCACCTGGACCCTCTGGGGCTGGGCCTGATAGGCCTGAGGTTGATCTTGGTACGGTTGAGGCTGACCCGGGTACATTTGGGGCTGACCCGGGTACATTTGGGGTTGACCCGGGTACATTTGAGGCTGACCCGGGTACATTTGAGGCTGACCCGGGTACGGTTGAGGCTGACCCGGGTACGGTTGAGGCTGGCCCGGGTACGTCTGAGGTTGGCCATAGAACATCGGAGGCGGACTTTGGTATGGGGGAGGTTTTACATCCAAAACCTCGTCCTCACCATTTTTGGAGGACATGGTCTGATTACAGATAGCAAGGCAAGTGAGTGGAAAAAGCCTGAAAAACAAAATGAAGGTTATAAATACAATACTTTATCATATTATATTGATTAAATCAAAAAATGCTTTAAAAAATACAAAATTAAACGATAATAAAACTAAAAATAAAAAGGGAAAAAGAATAAAGATAATAAAATCAACAAAATCACAAAAGTTTGTATGTTCTCCCCGTGCTTGCGTGGGTTTCCTCCGGGCACTCCGGTTTCCTCCCACATTCCAAAGACATGCATTTCAGGTGGATTGGCCGGTCCAAATTGTCCCTAGGTGTGAATGAGCGAGCGAGTTGCCTGTCCCTGTGTGCCCTGTGATTGGCTGGCAACCAGTTCAGGGTGTCCCCTGCCCACTGAGGATAAGCGGTGCAGCTAATGAGATGAGATGAGATGAGATAAAAAATAGGTATGAAGAAAATAAATATTTATTTGTATAAGCCTTAATCACAAAAAAGAAATACAACTACAATCATAAATAGAAAAAAGAATTTAAAAAAAGAAAAAAGAACACAGAGTAGCCTTAAGATGCCAGACAAATATGGCGGAGACCTTTATGTAAAATAATTACAAACACCTATGATGTTTTATTATCATTAACATTAGTATGATAGATTTGGCTAGTAATCAATTCAGTTTTTTTATAAACTGAATAAAGTTATCTCAAATATAAAATTATTACAAAAAAAATCATAAAAGTATAACTAGTTGAATTTTATGAGAATATTATCAGAAATATACCACTCCAAAATTACAAAATATAAATAAACAAATATAATACGTGATAAATTACTCTTAAAATGAGTGACATTTTCTGACAATGGAACAAGATTTTCTTCTGTGATAAATTACAATTTAAAAAAAAAATAAAATCTTGTTTTCTTCCCATTTTCCAAATGCAGACTTTCTTTTACAAAGTCTTCACCTAGATTTCTCACATAGCGCTTGACAGTATCCATGCGTCATCATGTAATTGTTTGGTTTTGGAGCTTGTTCACGGGTGTGTTTCATCACGCCACCATCTCAAAAATAACTCTCCGGAATTAGACCTGCCGGTTGTTTTACACCTCTCGAGTACCACTCATGAACATTTCAAGCCCCTTTCCGACCACATAAGCCGCCTAAGTCAGATTGATTCTTCCACGCTGATGAACAATCCCGGGCTTCTCTCTCGGATATTGCGCAATAACCTGGATTTGAGGGAAAATAATAACATCTTTGTTCCAAATTCGATTGTCCGCCGCTGAGTTTTAAGTGCTTCCCCACCCCCTCTGCTGTGGAAAGTTGGGCGGCTTTTCAATCATAAGTAATGCAATTCCATCAGGAGGAGGCCGGGCCCATTAGGAAGAGAATAGAAAGAGGAAGCAAAAGCTCTACCTTTGGTGTCCTGTCGCTTTCAATTTCTTCTCTTGACGGTCACAAGAAGCCTGGACTGCTCCTGTCCCACCTGAAAGTGAGGAAGCAGAGAGGGCGTGTCAACTAGTCTGACAGGTTCTCCAGGTGAAACGCAGGTTAAGTCTTAAAGGCGCAGGCGCACAAAAAGCTGCCTCCAGGATTTTTTTTAGAGGGGTTCATGGTTAACTAACAAGCTAACTAACCAACCAGCTAGAAGGCTAGCCAGTCAACAAACCAGCTAAAACACCAGCTAATAGACCAATCAACCGAATAGACCAATCAACCAACCAACACACAAATCAGCCAACCAACCAGCTAACAGACAGACCAGTCAACCAAGAAACCAACCAACCAACCAACCAAGAAACCAGCCAACCAAGAAACCAACCAACCAACCAACCAACCAACCAACCAACCAACCAACCAACCAACCAACCAACCAACCAGCTCACAGAACAACTTACCAAACAGACAAACAAAAATCTAACCAACCAGTTAACCAACCAACAAGCTAACACACTGGACAACCAACCAACTAACCAAACAGTTGACAAAACCAATCAGCTAACAAACCAGACATCAACCAACCATGCCGGACAATTAATTTTCATTGGTTACCAAATTTAATTTGGGAAATGCAAAATAAACAATATCAAGGCAACAACACAAAGGAAAACCAGTCAAAATAAAATCAGCGAAATTAATAAAAACTATTTGTGACCAAAGGGGGCAGTGTGGCTCCACAGCACAATCATGTCATAGAAGAAAACAATGTAAACTGCTTTTAAATTAATACCCCCCTTCTACTAACAGCAATACGTTTTTTATTGATATTGTTTACCGGCGGCATTAAAATATCCCGCCGGTATATTAATTTAAAAAAAGCTTCTGAAGGCGACCGAATACGACCCCTTATGACAAACGTCACAGTTTGCGGCTTGTGTTTTTGTCGGCTGCAATTATGTTATTATTCTGCCGATCGTTTGTCTTGAAAAAGAAATCACAAAAATATCTTTTTCATATACTCTGTATTGGAATTTTGGATTCTTATTCGTAGCCAGGAAGTGTCAGATGCTCAGAGCAGTACAATAAGCTTTGTGAAGCAGCTCATTCATCATTCTAATGAAACATGTGCTGCGTAGCGATACTAATGTAATCATTTAGTTCTATTTCGAATCACAAGAGTTTCATTTAAAGATGTACAAGCTGATGCTGTATCGATACCACTAGTTAAGACAATTAAATTGAAAAAACAAACAAAACAAAAAAACATATGTCTTCATTAGATATCATATGTTTTGTGAAAGTTTTAAAAAGACAATTATATAAAATAAAAATACAATAAAAACAGAATAAAATTAATTAACACTTTTTACTTTTAGTACATTTTTTAAATACTAGTGTAAACCAGAGATGAAATAATAACGATAAATTAAAAATAAAATAAATGCAGAATAAAAATAATCCCCCATTTTACATCATTTTCATATCATATTTTATATTAATTTTCTTAGATAAACAAAACAAACAAAACAAAAATGATATAAAATAGAATAAAAAAAGAATTAAAATAATCCAATATTTTTATTTGAATTTTTTCATATCATATATGTTTGTTTTCTTAAATGTTAAAATCGTATTAAAATGGCACAAAAAGAAAGACAGAAGAAAGAAAATCCCTTATTATTTTACTATATCTTTAATCATATTAAAATATGAAAAAATTAAGTCTTAAAATGAAAGAAAATAAATTATCCCTTTTTTATTTGTCATAGTTTTGTATTAATTTTCTAATATTTTTTTTGAGGTTCAAACATATCATTTAATGGTCTGCATTTATATAGCCCTTTCCGAGACCTCCAAAAGCGCTTTTACAATGTGCTTCACACTTACCCATTCACACACACTCACACACCGATAGCAGCGTCAGCCACGTCAGGCAACTACTTGCATTGGGGATTTAATGTCTTGCCCAAAAACACTTAACATATAACACAAACCTGGGCAGCACGGAGGCGCAGTGGTTAGCGCGTGTGCGGCACAGTTCTAAGGTCTTGGGAACCTCCTGCCTAGGGTTCAAATCCAGCTACCGGACTTACTGTGCGGAGTTTGTATGTTCTCCCCGTGCTTGCGTGGGTTTCCTCCGGGCACTCCGGTTTCCTCCCACATTCCAAAGACATGCATTTCAGGTGAATTGGCTGGTCCAAATTGTCCCTAGGTGTGAATGAGCGAATGAGTTGTCTGTCCCTGTGTGCCCTGCGATTGGCTGGCAACCAGTTCAGGGTGTCCCCTGCCCACTGCCCGATGATTGCTGGGATGGGCTCCAGCACCCCCGCGACCCTACTGAGGATAAGCGGTGCAGCTAATGAGATGAGATGAGATGAGAATGGGAATCGAACCTGCGACCTCTTGATTCCAAGACGAGCGCTTTACCTCCTGAGGTTAGAAACAATCCAGAATATATGACACAATGTAAATAATAGCTTCTTTTTTTACTACTTTTAAAAACATGTATCTTCATATATGATTTTGACAAGGGAAACAAAAATACTTCCTCAATAACACCCCCAAAAAGTTTTTGATGCCACACTCCACACACACAACAAAAACTTTAGGACGACAGGTGCGCTATCAAACGGAATAATTCATGTTCTGCTTTGTGTGTGTTTACGTCTGTGCACCACGCACAAAGTGCATCCTGGGTAGCGCCGGCTCCGACTCGAGACGGACCGCCTGTCGCGTTAGCACCAGATAAGGAAGATAGCATCTGCACAGGCGATAACGGTGACCACAAAGAAAAAAAACAAAGATAAAATTGAATGTCACACCAGCAACGATAACGCATACATTTATTATTATTATTATTGTCATTGTGATTCTTATTATAATGAAATGCTTTTACTCCGTCAGATGGATCTTGAGCTACGTACTGCTGAAGCCAATATTTAGGTCAATTGATTTTCAGAGAAGTTGAATCATAAACCTAAAAGACAAGTTTAATATTTCTTTCAATCATCCCTCACACGGGGCAACAAAATCACAAAAACGAATGGAAAATCTCCTAATCAGTAACTTTCCCCGCTTATGGCTGATCAGATAAAAAATCAGATAAAAAAGATCTGATCAATTATCGGGGGTTCAGATGAGCTTGATCAGCGCCGACAAAAAAAACAACACAGACTGACTCAACATGTGGTTAGTAAGACCTCTAGGTTGGACAACCCCATAGCGACTCCTCCTCACACGGGGCACCAAATCATGAGAACTGGTTAATCTTAACCTTGCTACATCTCAAACTAAGTGGGGTAACAAATGCTAATAAGATAAAGAGATAAAAGTAAAACTAATAACCTATACAATATCTCTGTATTATTTGTGATTGCAACATCCTTTGCTGTCTGGTAATCCTGAAAGGGGGATGCCACATGTGCGGTCCCTTCTCAAGGTTTCTTCATTTTCCTCATGTTGAGGTTTTTGAGTTTTTCCTTGCCCTCATGTTGGCTCCAGATCTGGGGATGGTGTAATAATAGTCTAAAAAAATAGTCTGTGTAATAACCTGTGAAGCCCTTTGAGACTCTTTGTGATTAAGGGCTATAAAAATAAAAATAACTTGACTTGACTTGTTTCTACCTTTCGCGGCACATCTAGTACCTTTAACAGTCCAATAAAATGGTTCCATTAAAATATGAATAAATAAATGCACAAACAACTATATTAATAGATGTGAAGTGAAGGCGTACTCACTGGGCGACTAACTTTACTTTAAGGTTGTTCGCCAACACTGGATTACTGACACCAAAAGTGGCGTTTTACTCTGAAAGTAACTAGTTACAAGACAACGTATAATGAAATCAAATATTTGTGTCACTAGGGTTAAAACACTCTTATATTCTGTAGCTTATGTATGACCGATATTTCATGTTGACAGCGTTTGTGTATTGTTTGTTAATGCTACATTCATTGCAACCTGGTCATCCTTTTTATTTTATTTTCTATTTAATATTATACTTCAATCATTGCAGCACGGCGGCGGGGTGGTTAGCGCATGTGCGACACAATTCAGAGGTCATGAGATCGAACCTCCTGTGTGAAGTTTGCATGTTCTCCCCGTGCTTGCGTGGGTTTCCTCCCACATTCCAAAAACATGCATGTCAGGTTAACTGCCCAGTCCAAATTGTCCCTGGGTGTGAATGAGCGAGTAAGTTGTCTGTCTCTGTGTGCCCTGCAATTGGCTGGCAACCAGTTCAGGGTGCCCCCTGCCCACTGCCCGAAGATAACTGGGATGGTCTCTAGCACCCCCGCGACCCTACTGAGGATAAGTGGTGCAGATAATGGATGGATGGATAGATGTTTGTTAATGCAACATCCATTGTAGCCTGGTCATCGTAAAAGGGGGTTTACCTAATTTGCCGTCCCTTCTCAAGGTTTCTTTATTCTCCTCATGCTGAGGTTTTTGAGTTTTTCCTTGCCCTCATGTGGGTTTTAGATCAGGGGATGGTATCATAATAGTCCGTTGTTTGCAAAAATCTGTGGTCTGTGCAGCCCTTTGAGACTCCTTATGATTAGGGGTATACAATTAATTATGACTTGACTATGTCAGGACCAGAACGTAGACAGGACCCACTTGCATTACGTTTCTCTCAGTTTTATTGGAAGAAAGGAAAGGGTTGCACCCATGATCCGGTGATCGCTAGTCGCGGGATGGAAGTCACTCTGAACGCGGAAGTGGGACTTCCGTGGCGAGCGATGGCGGTGTCGGGAATGGAAAGAGCCAGTAGCCGGGACAGGAGAGCAAAAAACGTGGTCGGGATCAGAAACGAGTCGAAAGCCAGGAGAGGAGAGTAAACGTGGTCAGGATCAAAAAACGGGTCGAAGCCGGGGAACAGACGAGCGCAAAGGTGTGAGTCAGGGTCAAAAAAAGCTTGCCTGGAGTAAACTGAGGTTCACAGATGGACTGACAACAGGTGACAGAAAGGAGTGGGTTTAACCAGTGACAGGGAGCCAATCAGAGTCCGAGGCAGTTGGCGCCAAAGGAGCGGTCACAGGTGCATCACATCGGTAATCATGACAGACTAAGATACGTGTACCCAAACATCGCTAATTAGTAAAATATGTAGATAATAAATATAAAACATAATAAAGACAAAATCATCAAACAATTTTTCCGTTCCCGACACCGCCATCGCTCGCCACGGAAGTCCCACTTCAGCGTCTGAGCAACCTACTCCCGCGACCAGCAATCTCAGTATCGTGTGTGTTCTCCTTTCTCTTCTCCCCAATAAAACTGTGAGTAACGTTACGCGAGTGGGTCCTGTTTCCTGTTATGGTCCTGACAGTAAAGTGCTTTGGTGGCTGATTAAAATAAAAAAACGATATACAAATGTAGTCCATTTCCCATTTACTGTCACGGTTGCCGTGTGGCGCCAGGTTCTGTCACGGTTGCCACAGTGCCCAATTGGCCCCGCCCATTGACACCAGCTGAAACGCATTGACAGGTTGCTGCCGGACTACTTAAACGATGTCTTGTAAGTCGCCTGGTGTCAGAGCATCTGCGAAACTCCTGCTAGACTCTGTTGGGATATGCCAAGTCCTGTGAATCACCGTTTGTGCCTGTGTTTTGATCCAGTTTTATTTTCGGCCCGATCTGTTTGTTTTTGACCACTTCCTCGTTCCGCTCAAGCTACTTCGGATTGAGTGTGCACTCATTCCTCTTCTCCCCAATAAACTGTGAGTAACGTTACGCGATTGGGTTCTTATTCCTTTTTCCTGTCCTGGGTTGTGACATTTACCACAATGTCTGTTCATTTCACTCGGCCACACAATCGGCTATGTTTGTCTGCGATTGGGTTTGTTCAAGTTCTGATGTTTCAGATGAATATCGAACCAAATTAACTGATATTTGGGTCGGATACCAATATCTTCGAGTTGTTTGTGTACCGAGTTATTACTGTACTCAATAAAGTTGGAAAAATGTGCACATTTAATAATAATCTTGAAAGGGGATTTATGAAAAGTAGTTTAGCTGGTTTCCCTTCCTAGCTGTTTTTAAGGGTTCTTTTGTTCTGTATACTTCTACTAGTCCCTTGAACTGGTCCTGAGATAAATTCTTTTGTTGAACTTCTGTTATCCTATTGTTGTTATTCAATACACCTTCATTTTTGTTGACTCCATTCTTTGCTCCAGCGCACTCAGGATCCCAATTTTCTGGTGTAAATTATTCCTGTTCCACTTCATATTATACCTGGGAAAGTCTATACTTACGAGCAGTAACATAACCTAAATAATTTGAGTTATTCAGAAGTGTCCTACCTAAGCAATGTAAGACTAGTATGACAATTAACTGGTGAAATCAGTTTTTGCACCAATTTATACCTTCTGGTCGACAAAGTTAGAACCCACAACTGGAGAATGGTTTGGTCATTATCCGGTTAGAAGGCTGTTGGAAAGTTGGCTGAGAAAAACAGTTCAGCAAGGTTCTTGAAGATGAAAAAAACGCGCGGGGTCCTTGGATTGCAGCTTGAAATCCTCAAGTCCACTGTTTTGCTTGGGAGGGGATGTAGTGTCCGTACCCTCCTGGTTGAGAACTGAGGGTAACTGGCTTTCAGGCCTTGCAGCATAATGGGAGGGTTTTTGGCGCTCGGCACGTGGGGGAGAGTGAGAAGCACGCACTGTTTGGAAAATATCAGGTAAAAGATGGAGGAACTTAGGTAAGCTTCACCAGTTCGGACAAAAGACAAAGATTGATTGGTTGGTAAGACCTCTGTGTGGGACCACCCCTTAGCACCCCCTACACCACCATTGGGCTCTCACACAAACACATACTTTCAATTACCCGTACAAAATTGAAAGCCGGCGTCTCCTTAATTGAAAATCATCTTCTCCATTATTACTTTTTCTTTGTCTTCCATGCTGTAATAATTTCAGTCAGAGGCCTTCAGATGTTTAATAAGCAGGGATTTTTTTATTACATTCTGTGTTACGTTCCCGTATGTTTTCTAATTGACTTGCATGTTTATTTCATCCTGAGGGGCTTTTCCAGATGTTCTTCCACCTACAGAAATTTGCCACCGCGTTTCAATTTTCATACTAATGTTTACATTCACGTTATTATTCATCTTTCATACTGAATGTAACAAGAAAACTTTTGATGGAAGTGGAGGCGGCTGGGCACGGGTTCTCGCTGGGTCTCGTCGGCCTTCGTGGCAAGCTTAATCGGTTATATCACGCCCAATCCCGTTTCATCAAGGTAGGTGTGGAAATGTGCTTTTTTTCTCATGTTTTATTGTGAGAGAGTAAGGAAGAGAAGGATGAGGGGAAGAAACAAAAGCAAAAGTGGAATGTAGGTTTACGGACGCCCACTGGGTCTTGTCTGACCCTCCAGGCTAGCTTATTTGGTTGTATGCGTCGAATCCCGTCTCATAAATTCATGTGCGGAAAGGCCTACTTGTCCCACAATTATTAATTTTTTTTATTAAAAAACAGTATATTGGCAAAAATAATCAAAAAATGAGAAATGCCTACTATAGGAAAAATATAGTTTTCTCATATTTTCAAAAGTAGTAAAATAAAAACAATTGTAAATTTTATAATTTTATATAATTTGTATTTTTCCAATACATATAAACCAGTGTCTGAAATAACATCTGCCCGGGTTACGTCAGGCGCACAACTTCCAAAATGTTTCCCCCCGGGTGGCCCACAACTTTTTCAAGAAAAAAAAAAAAAAAAAAAAAAAAAAGGAAAAAAAACCCTAAAGATTTTTTTTCAAATGAAACGTTTGCTTTATTCCGATTTTGAAATGTTCATTCGGTTTGGAAATTTCGGGATTTCGGTTCGTTTGGCAATTTGCATACTCGGCCTGCATCGAATAACTACGTGCTTCCGGACTCTCCCGAGCGTTATAAGGTCGTGCATTTGCATATCATTTTCTAAAGTAGAGGCACAGAGAACACAAGAGAAATGAATAATTGTTTAGGAATCAAGCCAAAACCTCAGCCTCAGAAGAAAGGTTTAAAAGAAGCCAACAAAATTGATGACGCTAAAAAACATAAACGTACATTAAAAGCATCGTGGAAAAAGGAGTTCACGTGGCTTGTAGCAGACTATGCAACGGAAACATTGCATGAATGAAGATGATAAAATATAGTTACATACTGATGGCAGATGAAAAACAGCGATGTCGTATACATGCAATGAATGTTATAAGTAGATTTATAATAAACTTAATTTTAAAGTGTTGTTCTGTTATAAATTCTGATGATCAATCCATAATACTTTGCAACAATGATTTTTTTTTTTTGCGATTAGTCATCTTATTGTGTTTCAAGTTGTAAAAAATGGGGCAGGCAAATTCATACCCGGGCAGGCACCTGCCCTGGTGTCCAGTTACTTTTTGTCATGAGTTTCAGACACTGATATACACACATATATATATATATATACACGTATTTTCCGCACTATAAGGCGCACCTAAAAGCCTTTATTTTTTTCAAAAGCTGACCATGCGCCTTATAATACAGTGCGCCTTATTTATGGATCAATTTTAAAGTTGCAAAGTTTTCCAACTAACTTGCAGCCGCCGACTAGATTTTCCCCTGAACGCCAAGTAGTACACGGTGTATGCTGGGATTTATTTACCGGTGTTTCATTGGCTAACCAATGTGTCAATCATCATTTGAATCGATCACTATTGGCTAAAGTTATTCGGAGGTCAAGGGGCGGATCCTTTTTATCATTTACAGGCTGCCATTGGCTTAAACGGCGAAACAAAGCCTGCAATTGGCCGAAAAAGATGAATGCGTATAGCATGTGGCTGACGGCATAGAGAAAGCATTTTTTTCTATTCTGTATTTGTAAATATTGTATTCTCCTGGATTTACTACCCTCACGGATATAAGAGGACATTGCCTGCACATTATTATGAACACAACGACTTCGGTGAGCTACTCCGGGTTTTATATTGTCCCTGTATCTTGTTTCAGACTGAACTCAATGTTTCTGTGATAAGTGGTGCAGATAATGGATGGAATGGAGTGTCTATTTTTAAATTAAACTCAATTCCAAGTGTTTATTGTCATATGCACAGTAAAGTTGCGAGCGAAAAAGAAAATAGATATTAAGGAATGGTTATAATTTCTTGAATCCCAAGACTTTAACCTTCCGAATGATGGAATGATGCATTTGAGTGACATCTTACGGACACCGCATCCGCACGTGTTCTCGACACGTATTTGCGTCTTTGCAAGCTTTCGGAATGTTAAGGGGGTAATAAGTTGGACTGAACTATCTGACTGTTTCGTCCACGTTCCCATTGTAGCGCCTTATAATCTGGTGCGTCTTATCTATGTCAAAAATAGGACCAAAAACTATTTTTTCGGGGTGCGCCTTATAGTGCGGAAAATACGGTGTATATATAATGTCTTGATGGCTGGCTAAAATAAGAAATATTTTTAATTTGAGGAAAATACAAATATTTAATGTTTTGCATAATTTTTTGAATAAGAAAAAATATATTAAACGGGAAAAAATTATGATTCGGCCTTCCTGAATAAATCCAGAATATCGAATAATATTAAAACTAGAAAAAAATGTCTTAAAAACATCATATAATATAATATCACACATTTTTTACCGGAGGAAAAATATCTCCTTTTATGTAGTGAATGAATACATAAAAAAATTATATTCATATAAGAATAAAAATGATATTAGAGAAATCAATTAAAGATATAATAACTAATTGAATATTCCCTATAATTTTATTAATAAACTGAAGATAATGAGGATAATAATCTGGCAATGCAGTCTCGATTTATCTTTTTATTTTTTGCTTATGAACTAACTTGAACATATGTCACGAATGAATGAATGGTCTTTATTGTCATTATCCAAATTATCTATGGTTGATTCTCTGTAGCAACATTTAATGTCTGCATCTTTCTCTTATCCTATTTTTTCTCAAAAATCTGCAAAATGTATATAAAAAGTATTTTAATTATTCTGTTTAAATATTTGCAATTATTTTCCCCTAAATAAAACGCATTTCAAATATTATTTTAGATAACTTTTTTTGTGACACGCATGCTCAATTTTCTTGTGTCTGCAGTGCAAGGTAATCAACTTCATCAGGAGGAAGTAAAATTAAAACGATAAAATCCTTATTTTTTTTCTTTAATATTTTGATAGACTACACTAAACTTTATTTCATATGTGATTAAATGTTATGAATTTATATTTTTACCTGCTATTTTGTTCAAATTTTCCATGTACAGCCTGTCAGAATGTATTAATCGCCCCCCAAAAATACCACAATTCCATAAAAGCCATTTACAGGAAGTGAAATCGTTTGATTTTGGCGGGAGTTCAACTGTGGAAAAAGAGGTTACCTTTACCTTTTACTCTCTCCTTTTCATTTTATTTGTTTGAGGCCCCATTGAAGATCTACCCTGTTATGGCAAATTATGGGAAACGTTTATTAAGTACCCTACATTTAAAAAAAAAAAACGTTTTAGATTTAGTTGTTAAAGTTTCGTTATTCCGTTGAAAGTTAGCTAGCTAGAACTTGCTCAGCTAAAGAGCTACAGCTAGCCTAGCTCAAAACCTTGTTAAGCTCCACCCTGTTAGGTCTAGGAACCTAAAAGGATGGAGTGGGGACCTAATATGGAGGGAAATTATGTTGGGGAGCGATAATAAAAATAAGTATATTATTTTATATGATTAATTTTGTAATACTGTTACTTCATATAGTATCTTTATGAAGAAAACATAAATAAAATAATCTATGTTGGTAAACTCGATGTTTGTTTTAAAATGGCAGGGTGGAAAACATTCTGTCACGACCAGAACTGAATCAGGACCTAATTGTGTAACGTTAACCACAAGTTTTATTGAAAGCGGTGCTCGCTGGACGCGGGAAGCAAGTCGCTCTTGCAATCGGATTGTGATCCGAATACGGAAGTGGATCTTCAATAGCGGGCGATGGCGGTGTCAGGGACGGAAAAACAGGTCAATAGCCGGGACAGGGGAGCAAAAAACGTGGTCGGGGTCAGAAACGGGTCGTAAGCCGGGACGGGAGAACAGACGTGGTCGGGATCAAAAAAAGGTCGTAGCCGGAATAAACGGGCAGGTGGAAAAACGGGTGTAAATACAGGACGGGCGGGAGTCGGGGTCAAAAAAGGCTTGCCCTGTAACAACAGAGGTTCGTAGACCAACTGACAAATGGACAGTGTCAGGACCGGGCTTAAAAAGGGACAGGGAGCCAATGAGCGGGCACAGGTGATCCAAATTGGTAATCATGACACATTCATGGATACTGTATAAGAAAACATCCTGTAATTATATTTGAAGCTTGACCTCTATGTATTTCCCCCCAAAATTGTGAATCAACCATATAGTATAACAAAATTGGAGGGCTTCTCCTTCGATTGCAAGTGAAACCAATTAAAAGATAAAGAAACATAAAAAAACACTTCATCAATGATATATAATAATCTTACCTTTGTAGTGTGTTGAATTGAAGGTTGAATTACAAATGATAGATAAATATCAGGGTTGGGTAGGGTTACTTTTACTTGATTACTTTCAATTACTTTTGGATTACTCCAATAACAAATATGCTAATAAAAGACAAAAGAAACTAAACATGAATAAAATGATGACTCACAACACGTGGTAAGCTTTCTCTCCTGGCATATTTGGTATTGGAGTAATCCAAAAGTCATTGAAAGTAATCAAGTTAAAGTAACCCTACCCAACCCTGATAAATATAAATAATCGTACGCTGACAACAAACCACAAGAACTGATTTTCATAATCATCATTTTCAACTTTAATTTTTTTTATTAATGTGAAATATAGACACTAGGATTCAAGGCTTCCAGCTCCATAATTTACGACCAGACTTCCTGTAAGGCATGCCTATATAATAACCTCCCTGTCAGCATATGGAGGGGCAGGTCAACTCGTGTAAAAAGGTGAAATATCGCTTCGGCGAAGGCTGCGGCATAAACCTCGGCCACTTCACCTTTTTTTTTTTTAATTTGGATTGGCAAGCCATCTGCCAGCAGGGTGATATTTTACCCACAAGTCGTTTTCTGAGTATTCGTGGCGAGTGCCACGTGGAGTGGCTCTCCATCACCCTTGTCCCGAGGGATTTTTATTGAAGAAGGGCGAGATGGGATTGGACGTTTGTGAGTGATTTTATGGCGGCGGCGGCGGAGGGTGAGCCGTGTCGCTAGGTTACGATAAAATATGGTGGGTTATTTGTCGTCACGGACTCAGCGTTTGACGCTCGACTCATTTTTTTCTTCTGCTTTCGTACGTTCCGGGTTTTTCATTTTTCAAAGCGCAGTCCACTCGAGTTTCGTTTTCTGGGACTGTATAACGTATCTGGTTTGCAGGACCAGCAATGGTGTTATGACACCCGAAACCAGTCCGTTAAACCGGTGTCTATCAACTAGTGGGTCGGGACGCAAAAGTGGGTCCTGGACCCGTTTGTAGTGGGTCGCATCCCTTTGCCTAGGCAAAATAATCCTAAGAAGAAAAAAAACCCAGAGGGTCAATTACACTCCTCCTCAATCTTCTCTACATCTTTATTCAATCGTGCTTGAGAGGGACCACATCTCATTTTATCGTGATTTTGTTGGTATCGTTTCCTTTTTCTGTCCAAGATAATGGGTAGCAAGAAAGTTAGTATTAAGGGTAAGGGAAAGTGGAAAACAGTGACAACAATGATCGAGGCGAAGAAGGAAAGGATTGGGAAATATGAAAATGGTGTGTGAGTGCCTCTGGAAGAGACAGTAAATGGCTTAAAATGTTATATTTGAGGCCTTTTACTATTATATCAGTCTGTATTAATAATTTAATTAAACAATAACTTATGTTTAGGAATACTCTTTGTTCATTCATTCAATTTGAATTTCTTTAAGTCTGTGGCTATTTCAAAGTAGTTTTAGCGGGTGATTTAATGTGATATAAAAATGGTACTTTAAGTTGTTCTTTTTTTTCCAGATCATTTTGTTTTTCGCCAAAAAGTTGGATATTTTCTTCTACCTCTGCTTCAAACTGCACAATCCTTTTATTGAATACATTTGAGAAGTGAAATTATTTCTAGACTTGGATCACAGCTGGTCATTTGGGTAGAATGGTGGGCCCTGAACTAAGACGAGTTGCGAACCAATGCTTGAAATCTTGTCTTGGTCGATATAGTCCAAGTCTTAGAAACTCCTCAGGACAAGATATGGTCATTCTTGAGAATGACTCAAGTCTCCAAGAACAAGTTCAAGTCAGATCCTCAATCTTGGAGCTACAATTCTTAGACAAAATTCAGGTTTTTGACCAATGAAACGCAACTGAAGCCTGAGCCTTAGGTCTCAATTCTCTGACTTTGTTATGTACAAAACTTGAGTAACCAAGTCAAATATCAAGTATCTGACCTTCAGTCCAAGTCAAATTAAAGCCTTGACAGACAAATCTTAAATCTTTGACTTTGACTCCAAGACTTGAGGATCCAAGTAAAGTCTAAGGGACCGGTCACACAGCCGTTTGCGTCTGTATCGCGGGTCAAATTTTGCGGTTTTTTTTTGCCTGTGGTTGCCCGCGATGGAAAATGCGCAAAATTGGCCAACCCGCTGTTCATCGGTGGTATGCCCGCAAAACAGACGCTGGCGACTGTTCCGCTTCCTCATCGCGTCATTTCCGCGTCATTTTCTCGTGTGGACCACGGGTATAAAAGCTCCCGAGCCGGTGTTGTGCCCAAATCCGACTCCTACGCATTCTGCTGCGATCGCTTTTGTTGGAAGCGTGCATTGACGTTGGTGACTTTTTCATCCGCGTTAACAAACGCATTTTGTAGAATACGATCGCACTTTATTGTTTAAATAAACGCGTTATATAGACTAGGATCTCCCAATTGTTATAATTAGCTTGCTTTATTGTTTTAATAAGCTTTTTATATAGAATACGATCGCTTTTGTTGGAAGCGCAGCAGAATGCGCGTTCACGCGAGGGGGGAGGATTTTATATACGGTGTGCATTACCGTTCGATTACGTTCACAACAAAAACAAAGACGGAATGTTTTACGTTGTATTACATTCCCAACAAATGCAAGACGAAGTGGTTTTGGTTATATGTTCGCCATTACATTCCCTAAAAGTGATATAAAAGTGAGATAAAACGAGGTAAAAGTGGTTGTAGTAGCGAGGGGATGCAAATCTCGGCAGGGATGCATTTCTCGGCATAACACCGGGCTGTAGAAATCATAACCGCTCAAGACACAGTCCCGTGAAGATCAAGATTTCAAGCTATGGCACCGAAGAAGCCAATATGTTATTATTGTAATAGTTTTTCATTTTTATTTTATTATCTTGTTATGAAATGAAAAGAAATGTCAAGAAATAAAAATGGATTAAGACGAGGTCACTACGGTGACGGGGATCCATGTTCACCCCTTGACGTCTCGAGCACAACTGACGTGTGCTCGGCAAATCGCGCTGTATATACGCGGATAAAGGCGTTTGACCGTCACACACGTAACAGGCTAATTTCACGTAATAACACCGCGATACAGGCGCAGAACATGCTATTACCATGCTCCACCCACGATTACCCGCTGAAATTTCCCAACCTACCCATGTGTAACCACGCCCTGGCCGCGGCCAGAGCACGTCGTTCCGCGTCATTTCAGCGTCATTACCTCGTGTGCCGCCCACGGTTAACACGTGCTCAAAGTTTTGAGCAGCTAAAAACTTTTTCGCGCGGCCAACCGCGTGTGAATTTCCGACCGCAAGTAAAGCACTCCTGTATCTCGTCTATATGGCGGTCTCAAAGCGTCCAACAGCGTCAAACAGCGTCTGCTTCACGGCCAGAAGTTTCTGGCCGTGATTCAGCCTCGGTACGCCCGTGAAAGGCTGTGTACCCGAGCTCTAAAGTATTGAGCAGCGCGAAACTTTTTCGCGCTGCCAAACGCGCGTGAATTTCCGACCGCGTGTTAAGCACTGCTGTATCTCGTCTGTATGGCGACCTCAAAGCGTCCAATAGCGTCCGCCTCACAGGCTGAAATTTCTGGCCGTGATTCAGCCGCAAACGGCTGTGTGACCGGGCCCTAAGTCTATGACTTTGAGTCCAAGTTAAGCACAAGTCTTTACGTTACAAGTCAAGTGCCAAGTGTATTTGATTGAAGTCAAAAACAAGTGCATTCTCAAGTCCAAGACCTTTTCCAACTTACGTCTCAGCCTCTAGTTTAAAGTCTTAATTATCTGACCTTAAGTCTAAATCAAATCCAAGGCGTTGGGTTCCAAGCGTAGTCTTAAATCCAATTTAAGTCTAACCCTAAGGATCCAAGTAAAGTTTTTAGTGTCTGACCTTAAGTCCAAGTCAAGTCTCAGGTTGTTAATGTTGTATCTTAGTCAAGTCTCAACCGTTGGAATCCAAGTCAAGTTGTAAACCAAGTTGATAAAGATGAGTCCAAGTCCTGTTGAAGTCTCGTGTTGCTACCTATGAGTCCTAGCTTTTGGGATCCAAGCCTAGATCTTGAGTCGAAGCCAATTCCAAGGCTTTGTCATTCAAGACAAGTCCTATATCCCTGATCTTGAGTCCAAGTCAAATCTCAAGAACCCAAGTTAAATATGAAGTAGATAACCTTGAGTCTAAGTCAAGCCGGAGCCTTTCGTATCAAGGTCAAGTTTTCACTCCCTAACCAGGTCTGGTCCTAGCTTTAAGTTCCATGTGAAGTGCATGTTCCCTAACCTTGAGTCTAAATCAAGCCATAGCCTTTCAGATCTAGGTCAAGTCTGGAGTCTCTAACCTTGAGTATAATCAAGTCCAAGCCTCTAGAATCCCAATCAGGTCCTAAATCCCTGATCTAGAGTCCAAGTTCACCTTTGTTCTCAATCTGTTTTATCCTCCAAGTACGGTCGAGAGAATCCGATTTTGTTTTTGCTGCAGCTATGAAAAGCCAGAAAGCTGCCAGCAGGGGCTCTCTAAACGGATTTCTGTCTTTTGTGCCCGTGACCGAATCTGTCCACGGACCGACTGAAATACAGCGCACGAAAACTGTCAAGGTAAAAGACGTTCCACTGACAGGCAGCAGGGTCGTGTTTTGTCCCCCTTCTTCTTTTAAAATATAAATCTTCTCTGCCCCCACAATCTGCCCTTTTCTTTCACCGGAGGCGTTTTTTTTTTCCCCTCGTCTTGGCCGACAGAGGTACGATTCATATCCGTGGATGATAAAAAAATAAAAAGACCTTTGTTAAAAATACTTTTCGATTGGCAACATAAAATACGATAACACTTTTAGCGCTTTTAATTTCCGCCCGGCAACACAAAAGCACCCCCGGTTTACAAAAATAAACTGTTTTTTTTTCTTCATAAAGATGATCGAAGACAATTGCAGCTATTACAAAAAAGACAAATGGAAACAAGTTTGAAAACACGGAAATTTTCTGAAGGTATTTGAGGGCAACCTAGGGAGCATTTTGGTATTGACAAACACATTGAAAAATGTAACTAATTGATTAAAATATATCATAACTGAGGAAAAACGTACAAAATATTTTAAAAAATGTAAATAGTATCAATCAATTTTAAAATATGATTTAATTTATATAAACCATAATCATAAAGAGGGACGCATACTAATAATATTCATGAAAAAATGTATTTTCTGTTGGACATTTTTGAGAAAATGTTTGGTATTTTTTTCTAACTTTACTCAAGATTAAAAATGGATTATATATTATTTTATGTTATTTTATATTTTAAAATATTTATATCATAGAGGTTTTATTTGATTTAATAATATTATACAAAAGTGGAAAATACAACTAATATTCTCAAAATATTCTGCTCAATGTCAGTATTATTTTTCCTGTTTTATGTTGTTTTTAACAAGAATACATATTTTATTATCTTTTTGTATGAGACAATATATAGACACAAGAGTTTTATTTTTATTTTTTTCATTAATTTTCTTATTTCCAATATATTTGGGTAAAAATCACAGAATAATGTAAAATGGGAAAAAAGTTATTATTTTTTTAGTTGGCCAGAAACAATTCTTAACACAATATATAGTCATTTAAAAACATACTTACAAACAAAAAGTGTGCATAATTATTAACTGTTGACAAAATAGAATTTTTCTGCTATTTCTTTATATTTAAGAAAATGTTTTTGTCATCAACAATATGTAGATATAAATGTAAAACCAGTGTTTTTTTTTTTATTTTTTTCATTTTAATGTTCATTAATTTTCATTAATACTTAAGACAGCTTTGGTTAAAAATCATGTTTGTATGTATAAAAAAAAACTCACAGAATAGTGTAATTTTTTTAATTATATTTTCTTAGTTTACAAGAAACAATTTATATATAAAAAGTGTACATAATTGTTATCTGCTGACAAAATATAATTTTTCTGCTTTTTCTTCATATCTAAACAAATATTTTTGGCATCTTATTATACAAGACAACGTATAAATATATATCCTAATTACATTTTGTTTTATTTTTCCTATTTACAATAATATTGTTTCTATTAAAATAAGAAAAATAAACATTTTCAGAATTGTCACATCATGACAATTGACTCCATGCCTATAACATGATTTTAAGCAGGGACAACTCGGTGACACTTGACAACATGGCTACGTCACGTTTAAAAAAGTAACATACAATTGACTGCAATTAGCGGAAATAAACCGAAGAAACGTTTCCACCCGTAAATCTCGCACCTCTTACTCCCGCCTCCACTTCATTTATTGTATCCCGCCACGCCCCCCTTTGCCATTTTGTCACCCCCCATAAATTAGTTGATGGAGACGCTGGGCCGAGTGTCCTCGAAGGCACCGCTCTCGTCCGAGCGAGGCGGAGTCATCAATAACCGACAAGTGCCGCTCTACCTGTTTCCAATTACGCGGCCATATTTTTCTGTTATTTACGAGCGGGCCTCGTTTGCATTTCCCGAGCTCTATAAATATTCGCGTGTGGCCTCGGTATATTAAGCGGTAAAACTAGCGGCCGTGTCACGACTTGGGGGGGAGCCAGATGTTGAGCACCCGTCGACACTAATTGCGTCCTTTTTCCCGAAGTTGATGTTGATTTCATTTCCGAAAGGTCAAATCTAAATTAGGAGAGCGTGGCGGGAAAAAGTTTTTCTAAAAAAAATAAAACCAAAAATATATTAATATAGATATTCCCTTTGGGGTTGTTCAGTCCACGGTGTGGAGGAAGCGTTCCTGCAACGGCGCGTTAATTTGCCTCCTTGCCGTGTTAGTATTCTCATGCGGCGTGGGGAATGTAAAGCAACGTCCACTTCTAGCCTTAATTTGATGCTCGGCACCTGACGCACATCTTATTAGCATTACGGATGCTATCTGTACTTGAGGTTGGGCTATATGGATTCGTAAAAAAATATAGATATGGACATATATGTATAGTACAAAATGTGATGTTATGTTATATTTTTGATTTTATCTCCTCCGCCTCCGTTTTGAAAACCAGTGTTTTCTTCTAACCTTCAGTTTCCCTGCACAAAGTTAAAAACCAGCTTCTTCTTCTACACTGAAAACTAGCGTTGTTTTCTTTTGAGATGAAAACTAGTTTGTTTTTCTACTCTGAAAATTAGCATGTTTTTTTTTTACACAATTAAATTTGTCGGTATATTTTTCTACCCGTGAATATATTGTTTTTCTTTTTCATGGAAAACTTAACACTCGTTGAAAAATAGCTCCTTTGTTTACGTTGAAAACTAGCTTTTATAGCTTCTCCTTCTACACTGAACATTAGCATGTTTTTTCCACGCTGAAATTCGTCAGTATATTTTTCCAGGCATGAATACATAGTTTCCTTCTTTGTGGAAAACTTTACACTCCCTTGAAAAATAGCTTCTTATTCTACATTGAAAATTAGCGTTGTTTTCTTTTGAGATGAAAATGAGCTTCTCCTTCTACACTGAACATTAGCATGTTTTTTTCCATGATGAAATTCATCGGTATATTTCGCTAGTGGTGAATGCATAGTTTTCTTCTTTGTGGAAAACTTTACACAGTCTTGAAAAATAGCTTCTTTGTCTACATTGAAAACTAGTGACGTTTTCTTTAATGCAGAAAACTAGCATCTTCTTCTATATTGAAAACTAGCATTGTTTTCTTTTGAGATGAAAACTAGCTTCTTCTTCTACCCTAAAAACTAGCGTTGTTTTCTTTTGAAATGAAAAGTAGCTTCTTTCACACTGAAAATGAGCATGTCTTTTTCCATGATGAAATTCGCTACGCCGAAAACAGTTTTCTACAAAATGAAATTACTGTATTTTCTGGACTATAAGTATGTGTATTATTTTGTATATTTTCATGGTTTGGGCGGGATGCGACTTATACTCCGGTGATACTTATATGTGAACTTATTAACACTTTATATTTATATAATTTTTATTACCGGTTAATCATCTCAAATGTTTTTTTTCACTAAACAGCAAGAGGGTGCTCTAGGCCTTGCGTTGATAATTTCAACTTTACCCTGTTGTGGGAGGGACATTTTTTGGAGCGTAACAAGGAGGCAGCTTATCGTTCCGAGTTGGAGGAGTTGTTTACCGGTAAAAGTAGTACAGAGGATGAATATTTCATTGGACTTAGTGATCTGGAGTGAAGCTGATAGTTTGGTAAGCATGTTCTTTATGCTCGAGTTATCTGAATAACTAATATGTCATGTCGTTACTGACGTTTTCGATGTGTCTAGGATATATACGTAAGTGTAAGGTTAGTACATTGTACTCTTATTCAGCATGTTGTCCTCTATTTTATATTAATTTTAAAGTCCCCTTCAATAATTTGACATGTATGTTTTTGGTGTTGGATTTTATCAAATAAATTTCCACCCAAAATGCGACTTACTTTTCTTTTAAATTTTGCATTTTTGGGCTGGTGCGACCTATACTCCGGAGAATCTGGAAGACACAGTCGTCATCATATTCTTCTAGATTTGAAAACAATTTTTTTTTTCTTTATGGAAATTTACCGTTGCCTCATTCTATGTTGGAAAACTAGGTTCTTTTTCTATGCTGAAAGCTAGAATGGCTTTATTGAACTATAAAATGTGTCTTTATATTCTTACAGCACCTAAAACAAGCGGTCTTTTCTGCTTCATGGAAAACTTCCTTTTTCTTATTTTCTATGAAAGATTAAGCTTCTTCTATGCTGAAAACTAGCATAGTTTTCTTTGATGCTAAAGTAAGTCATAGAATATAATGACTAACTCTCGCCGCTTAAACAAATTGCCTACATTTATGTTGAAAAATTAGCTACTTCTTGTACACTGAAATTTAGCATCTGACGCTGAAATTAGCTAAAATATTTATTTAACCCTGAAAACAACCGTTTGCTTCTTCGCGGACAACTATAATTGTCTCATAATATATTAACAAACTTGCTTCTTCTAAACTGAGTCATTATATTCTTCTTGCCCTGAAAACAAGAGTTTTTTTCTACTATTCTAAAACAAGTTTAAGGCTGAAATTAGCCCTCATATTCTTCTGACCACGAAAACTACCAGTGTCTTACTCTATGTTGAAAATTAGCGTCGTCTTCTGTGCTAAAAGGTAACAGTCTTTTCCAAATATTTAGCTGCAATTTCGCTACAAAAACAAGACTTTTTACTCTAGTTATGTACGTTTTTGTCTACCCCGGAATTTAGCATTGTTTCCTACAACGCTGAAATTAGCCAAACTACTCTTTTAACCCCTAAAACAACCCTTTTCTTTTTTTCAGACAACTACAATTGTCTCATAATACATAAAAAACATAGCTTCTTCTGAACTGAGTCATTATATTCTTCTTGCCCCGAAAATAACCATTCTTTTCTACTATGCTAACTCTGAAATTAGCTTTTTTCTGAACCCGAAAACTGACTTTTCTTCTTCATGGAAACTAACAGTGTCTTATTTTTTTGGTTGGAAATTAGTGTCGTCTTCTGAGAGTTATGTACGTTTTGGTTTGGGTAATTTTTTTGAGTTAGGCAATTTTGACTGTGTAGCGAGTTATAGTCCAGAAAAGACGATGCTACTCAGCAATTGTTTGTTTTGACAGCGAGGACACATCTTGAAGGGTTTACCGTGTTTTCTTTAATGTTTGTTTGTCGGCAACGTATCATTATATTTACTGACAACACGACCCCACTTTATTCTTTATTTTAGCCACCGTTCATCTTCTTTCCCAGCATCCTCCAAGTCGTGACTGTCCTCATTACTGCATCCAGAGGTGGGTATATGTTGTGTGGGGGCGTGAGTTGGGGGGGTGTTAGTACCGGGGTTATTTTCCACCTTAGCACCGGATCTTTCATTTGTCACGCGTATCGATCGCCGTCTTGGAAGGTGTTGCGTCTCTTAGTCGCTCCATCCGTTTGGACGAGCATTAAGAGGCTGGTTCCCATCCCCTGTCTGTTTGCTGCATTTAAGCCGGGTTTGACAAAGCGTCCAGGTGTAATGTCCCAAAGGACAATGTTAAGATCCTCCCACTGTCCTCCAGAGGGAGCCAACAGGGAGACAGACTAGAGGACCTCCCACCTGTTCCTCATCACCTGACTCTAATCAGGAACGCATTATTTAAGGACAGTGTCAACAGCAAGAGCTGTCGGATGGTTGTTTGCCTTTTGTTAATTGCCTTTGCCCCGAAATATACTCTTGTCAATCAGCTTGTGTGTTTGCGTTTGGGTCCACCACCCCGAAACTTAACAGATGTCCTCCCCCCTCGTCCGAAACATGAGTGATCCCCGAGTCTCCGCCCGCGTCGCTCTGGCCAGTTCCCAAGCGACGAGCCGGGAGTGGCGTAGCGCTCTTCATCACTCCTGAACAGAATGAGATTTCCTCGGAGACGTCGCCGCTTCCATCTCATCCTTTTTCCGACGCCGAGACGTCACCTCCGATGGCCGGCGGCTCGTCACAAGGCCTGCTTGTTGTGGACATATGTCACCTGAGACGGAGGGACAAGTGTCTGAAGCCTCCTGGGGAACGTCTCACGTGTCCCGTTTGTGTTTTATTTCGTTGCTGGGTGATGGATGGCTAGCAATTTCTTTGGCCGTGTGCTTTTTTAATGGAGTAGCTTTATGGTGACATGGAAAAATTGGGTTGGGAAGCTAGCAGAGGGGTGTCCTCAGTTCCCTAACCCTTTGCAATATAAAGAGACAAGTTTGCAGGGGGACATAATATGTGGTTTCTTTTCAAATTTCTGGAATTTTTAACACATTCAGTGCCAGTGACAACTGTAGACGTCAAAATCTTTGACGCGTTTAAATTCAAGTGATAGTTTTAAAACCTTACAACACATTCAGTGCCATTGACGGCTGTGGGTGTCAACATTTTTGAAGTGATTTATTGGTTATAAACGTCTTATGCTGAGAAATTTAGAGCCATCTTCTTGTACTTGCAAATATATACTAAAAAACTAGTATATTGCTCTGCTAAAAAACATTTGATCTGCTTTTTTTCAATATAATCCTACAAAATGAAACAAAAAATATAAACCATACATTTTAACTACATTTTTCAGACTTGGTTGAGAATTTTTAGTTTTTAATTTTTCATGTAAATTCTCATTTTCATTTTTTTTTAATTTAGATTTTTTTCCTCAATTTTATGTTTTTATTTTGAATTCTTTTTTCTTTTCAATTTTTAATTAATGATTTTAATTTTTAACATAAGTCAGGGGTGTCCAAACTTTTCAGAGAGCGGGCCAGATTGGGTAAACTGAAATTGTGCGAGGTCTGATCGAATTCTCTCGACCATTTTTAGGACACAGTCTTTAATAAATTCACCGTCCGAGAAAGGTTTGCCGTGCTTGGCAATCAGTGTCTTGACCTCGTAGCTCGCCTTTGTAGAATTTTCATTTGACTCGCGGTGTTCGTTTTTCTATTGGATCCCACCGAAAAGGGTGCCAAGGAATCTAAATCATTGTTACAACTCTAGCTGTAGGTTTAATTTCCTTTATTGGATCCACCAACACCATTCAGTCATTCAGGTAGTCAGGTATGTTATAAACCTACTATACAATATACATGATTTACTTTACCGTAAATTCCGGACTATAAGCTGCTACTTTTTTCCCAAACTTTTAACCCTGCGGCTTATTCAGTGATGCGGCCAATTTATGTAATTTTTCTAACGGCCGCCAGCGGCGCTCGAGTACTGAAGGTAAGATTTAGAAGTGCGGGGCCGAGTCTAAATACTTGCGAAACACAAAACTGAATTAAAACAGTAATCACAAACACAGCGATGTTAAATGGCTTAAAGTAACGAAAACCAACGCGTGCTCACGGAAATAATAACAACAGTCTACTGGAGCAAAATAAAGGAAGACTCACTGGTGGCGTTGTGCTTTGCTTAACGCACACTAACGTTATAACTTCTCTTGACGTGAGCTCCAAAGCACAATAACGTGCGCACTTGAGTCTTAAATTCCTGAAGCACACTTGTTTCGTATCTCGGTAAAAAAAAAACAACTTCAATTTCCACTTGTCCTGGAAGCGGTGGCCCTCACATTCAACTTTCCTTTTTTTATTCAAAGTCGCCATGTCAAAAATGGGGACAGTGGCCAAAGGGCTGCTGCCACTCTGGTGAAACGGTAATTTTTTTTGTGTGTGCAATTGTATTTTGAATGCGGTCAACATTACGGGCCAGTAAAAATATGATCACGGGCTGATCTGGCCTGCAAGCTGGACTTGGGACATGCCTGAAATAAACTCCTATTTTTAATTAAAAGTTTTTATAAATTTTCATTCTTAATTTCTATTCTAATTGTACATTTTTATATTTAGCGCATCCGCGGCACAGTTCTGAGGTCATGGTAACAAATCCAGCTACCAGCCTTCCTGTGCGGAGTTTGCATGTTCTCCCCATGCTTGCGTAGGTTTATACCGGACATTCCGGTTTCCTCTCACATTTCATGCCTGTTAGTTTAATTGACTGATCCAAATTGTCCCTGATGGGCAAGTTAGTTCTGTGTACCCTGCGACTGGCTGGCAACCAGTTCAGGGTGTCCCCTGTCCCCTGCCCGAAGATAGCTGGGATGGGATCCAGCACCCCCTCGACCCTACTGAGGAAAAGCAGTGCAGATAATGGATGGATAATTCCTATTCTCTTTTACGCTGGAAAAAAAGTGTCTTCTCTGCTAAATCTAGCATTGTTGTATTCTTCACCCAAATCTACCATCATATCTTTGACTGCTAAAAACTAGAGGTGGTTCACACAACGGCCCTTTAAATTTGCGTAGGCGTTCGGAGGCGCATCTGGCCACGTCATTTCTGTCGGTCCCACGTTTGAAGGCTTCATGGTTGGCAAGGTGTCAGACTGTTCCTTTTTTTTTTTTTTGTACGTTGACACCTTTATCATCCGCCGCCTCGCGGGGCGGTGACAGAATGACAGAACGTCGTCAGAAAGCATCTGTGTGCGGTCATGAGGGCCAATGACAAACGTCCATCACCTGATTAGTTGGAAGGATGGAGTGGCAAAGATCGAGAGGGAGAGAGATGGTGGGATGTGGAGAGATAGGGAAGACTGAAAGAGAATGAGTTTGAGAAGGTACAGAGGGAAGGATGAAGAGGGAGAGAGATAGAGAGAAAGAGAGAAACGTGGAGGGAGAGAAGAGTGAAAGAGGGAGAGATAGGGGAAGTGGGGAGAGGGAAAGACAATAAAAAGAAAGAGAGACGGATAGGGGGAAAGGGGAGTGAAAAATGAGAGGGATAGAGGGAACGAGGAAAATATGGAGGGAGGGAAAATAGAGGGAGGGAGAGATGGGGTGGTGGAGAGAGGGAAAGAAAATAAAGAAGAAAGAGATGGAGAGGGGAAAGGGGAAGTCGAGTAGGAGTTGGAGAGAAAGAGATGGTGAGATGGAGGAAAAGAAGGATGGAGTGAGATTGTGAGAGAGAGGGAAGGGTAGAGAGAAAGAGAGAGAGATGAGGATAGGACAAAAGTGATGGAGAGAAAATCAGCAAGAGAGGAAAAAAAGAGAAAGAGATAAGGCAGATGGGGAGAACCATTGTGATGGGGGAGAGAGAGAGAGAGAGAAGTTGAGAAAGAGAGACAGAGGGACAGAGATTACCAGAGAGAGAGCAAGAGAGCGAGAAAGAGGTGGACAGAGGGAAAGGAGACAGAGAAAAATGTGAGATGAAGAGGGGGAAAGTAGAGTGGAGAAGGAGGAAGAGAGAGAGAAAGGAAGAGAGATACAGAGCAAGATGAAGGAAAAGAAGTATAGAGTAACACACAGAGAGCGAGAGAGAGAAACTGATGGAGAGAGAAAAAGAGAAAGAGAAAAGGTGGGTGGGGAAAGAGCAACTGAGAGAGGGGGAAGAAAGATAGTGAGAGAGAGAAGTTAAGAAAGAAATAGAGACAGAGAAAACTGGAGAAGAGTGAGAGAAAGAGAAAAAGAGAGGAGTTCAAAAGGATGTATTTGACGCACCACTTCTCTTTGAAGCCATTTTCCAGCCAAAATTCTTTGACCTTCACCTTCACCCTTCCATCCCCGAAATTCCTCATCTGCGGGCCGCTCAAACGTCCATCGTTCCTCTCGACCATTATTCGGAGCTCAAACGATCGGCGCCATTGATTAACGGCGGCTAGCTCGGCCCGGCGGCGGTTATTACCGACTCTGTCACGCCGTTTTTTTAATGGAAAGCGGGCGGAGGGTGCGTCAGGGAGGATGGGGACATGTTTCATCAGCTTTTGAATGATTTATCAAGCGTCATTTTGGCGGCGTTTCGCTTAACGAGCGTGTTTGCGCGCGGCACAGGAGAATTAATAAGCAAATAATCGGCGACAAAGCGGCGCCGGTGAAATATGGCGGCGGGAAGTTGACGCTGAGCGATGCTGTCACGCTTGCTCCACCATCGCCAGGGAAGGACAAAAATGAAAAAAAAAATGCTATGCTAATGATATTCATCAACTGGGCTGATTATCAACACCGATGTTCGGCAAATTAAAGTTTGAATCGGTATTTATTACTATTAGCCTTGTGGAGGGATCAACTATGGAAATAACAGGCATACATGAGCTGCTCACCACCTTTATCTCTTTCTCCCTTTCCCTCCCCAGGCTGGACTCCAAACTGTTGAAACCACCCATCTAACTTCATGCACAAATACAAACTTACCTTGTTGGGATCTGACACACCCCCTACGACCACAGGGGCCTAACCGAGGTTTGAAACAGGCACAGGTGTGTCCAATCACAGCATATGTCACAATTGCCCATTGCCCTCACCTGTGCCCGCTCGTTTGGCGCCAGCTGCTGCTCGATTCCCGATTGGCTCTCCTCCTATTTAAATTCAGTGCTCTCATTCACTCCCGGTCAGTCCGTCAACGAACCTCTGCACTTGCAAGGCAAGCATTTTGACTCTGTCCGGTATCCTGCTCGTGTATCCAGTATCGATCCCGTCTGTCCCGTCCTGTCAGGTATCTTGCTCGTATATCCTGTATCCTGTATTGATCCCGTCTGTCCCGTCCAGTCTGGTATCCTGCTTGTGTATCCTGTATCTGGTATCAATCCCGTCTGTCCTGTCCTGTCCTGTATCCTGCTCGTCTGGCGTCCTGTTTTCCCGCGCCTGACTTCTCTGCCCCACTTTTTCTGTCCAGCGATCCAAATTGCTGGCATTTGTGTTCCCGTACAGGACTGCCCTGCTTCCGTAAAAAAACGCTTTGTGTGAAAACGCTGCGCTTTTGGGACCACCCTCTGTTCTGAAAGCATACCTGTGCCCATTTATCCTGCACACTTTAAAATTGACATTTTGATCTCAACACTTTTGTGAAGTCATTACCATTTTTTTGTTTTTTCTGTCATCCTCTGTGTCAATTTGTTTCCACCACTATATCCAGTTAGTTACTTTGTTACTTTGTTACCCGCGTTATCCCATTTGCAGTTCTGGTGTTTCTAGTTTGGACTTCATGTTTTGGGTTTTTTCCCACGTTTTGCACCCACTTGTTTGTTTGATAATTTGGTCCTAGATTTGTTGATAAATACCACTCTTGTTTTAAACCCCACTGCCTCCAGTTCCTGTCTCCTCTACATGGGTCCATCCCCCAAAAACTTAACAAAATGACCCAATCATCAAAGGACCCAGAGGAAAGCACCCATTTCTCCATCCTAGCGGCAGCCTCATTTCTTGTCCTGGCGTTGAGGAGAAGGCCCCCCTCAGACACACCTTGGTCCTGTTCGGGCAGACATGATAAGGCCCCCTCGGCTATGCCTGGGTCCTGGCCTGGCGGGGAAGTTAAAGCCTCCTCGGCCGCGCCCGGCTCCTGGCCTTGCGGCAAGGAAAAAGCCCCCTCAGCCGCGCCCGGGTCCTGGTCAGGTGGCGAGGAGAAAGCCTCCTCGGTCGTGCATGGTTCCTGGCCTGTCGGCGAGGAGAAAGCCTCCTCGACCGCGCCCGAGAGCTGGCCTGGCGGCGTTGAGGAAAAAACCCTCGGCCGCACCCGGTAACGTGAGAAAGCCCTTTCAGCTGCACTAGTGTCTACCCTGATGGCAAGGAGAAAGCCTATTTGGCCGCTCCTGGTTCCTTTTCTGTTGGCGAGGAGAAAGCCCCCCTTGCTGCGCCTGATCCCTGTTCTGGCGGTGAAGAAAAAGTCCCCCCTGGCTATAACTGGTTCCTGTCCTACCGGGGAGGAGAAAGCCCATATGACTGCGCCTGGTTCCTATCTCGGCGGTTAGTGGTAAGCTTCGATTGCAGCAGCCTCTGATAAATAATGTGTTTGTTTGTGTTTGGGGCTATCTGGTATGCGGTCCTTAAGCGGGAGGTTCTCCTAAGACCAGAAAGCCCCAAAGCCCCACACTTTGAAAAGGACAACTTGCCTACTTCTATCTTTGTTTGTTTTATATTCTTATTGTTTTGTTTTGTGTTCTTTTCAAGTTTTTTCGGTAGATGATTAGTAAAAGAAAACTATAAATCAGAGAGTGTGCCTTGATTTAAGTATATTGAACTATCAAAATCGGTCAAAAGAATTCACTGAAAATGCTGTGTAGCCAATCCTTCAGAATAATTAAAATGTTCATCATCCGATTGTCTTATAACATTTTCTGCTCCTCAATTTTATTAGTCAATCGATTATTTGTTCAAATAAATTATTGAACACGCAAATTTCACTACAACCTCCTTGGCAATGATTGTGTTTGGAAATACAGACTTTGGGGTGTTGGTACTTTGTGTCGTCTCTATAAGAAATGTAATAGTCTATTAACATGCTCTTTTTCATTATATTATAAAAAATCAAATATAAAACATACATTTATATTAAAGTTTGGTTTTGATGGAAAATATGAAAGCCACAAGTGATGCAATGCGTATTTAATGATGTAAAAAAAGGCCTCTATTTCAGAACGGAATCGTTTTCCCCCAGTGATCAAGGATTGTTGCTTGTCAATATCCAGCTCATATTTAATGACGTTTTATACCCAAAAAACAACAGCAACCAAATGATAAAGGTGCTGTATCTGTAGGGGAGCAAACGTCCAGAAAAGGATGGCTGCTGCCAGGCTGTACTTACCCAAGACGCCCCACAGGAAGTGGTGCCCCCCGACCACCTCGTTGGTTAAGGGATCCATGAACTATAAACCGTGATCTTTTTTTTAAGTATTTTTCTTACTTTTAATTATTTATTATTTGAATTTTGATTTTACGTCTGTAATGTGTGATTTGTTCCCTTTTTTTTTTAATTTTTAGTTTTTAAATTTTATTTTTTCATCTAAATTGAGAAGTTTTGCTCTAATTTTGATTTTAATTTGTTTTTGTTCAAAACATTTGATTTTTAATTGAAATGTTTGTTTTTTCCTTTCAGTTTTTCAATTTGAAAAGTTTATTTTAATTTAAATTGTTATTTTTTCAAATCAGGTTAATTGTTTTTTTCAAGTTTAAATATTTATATTATAGTTCTCAATCTATTATTTTAATTGTAATTTTGGCATTTTTGAATTTTAATTTCCAATTTTAAAATACAAATGTAGAATTTTGGTTTTGAATTTAAATTTATTTTTTATTTTTTTATTTATTGCTTTGTCTTTATTCCTAGTTGTTGGTTTATTGTTAATATAAAGATAACTTACAATTGTTTTAAATCTTTTTAATTTTCATTTTAAAAAGTTTTCATATTTTAATTGAGAATTGTGATTTATTTTGTCATTTGAATTTTACATCTGATTGTATTTTTTTTTTAAATTACAAATGAGTTTTAAAATTTCAATTTAACTTAAAGTTCTTCATTTTCATTTTTAAATTTTAGTTTTATGTATGATTCTAATTTTTGATTTTTAATTCTTGATTTCTAAAAAGTAATTTTGAATCTGAATTCTGATTTGAATTCACAACTTTAGTTTATATTTCATTATTTTATTTTCATTTTTTCAACTTTATTTTTTTAACCTTTATTATTTTTAATTGGTTACATACAAATTCAAATTTTCAATCTTAATTTTGAATGATCCTTTTAATATACTTTTTATTTTAGATTTGTATATAAACTGGCTCACCTTTGTAACCCCCAAAACATTATGCTTTTTTTGAAAGATTTTACACGGTCATAAAGAATCTCCAACAAATCCTCGGACCAAATTTATTCCCGTTCTTTTCCCAAGCCGGGTAGACGGAACGCTGTCCAATTAAGATCCCGGTTTCAACAAGACAGCCTGCCAGGCAAAGATTAACAAACCAGACGAGCATTCGACTTTCAAACCTCGTTCAAAAAAGGTTTGAAGACTTTTGAGGACGACGCCCTCCCCAAAGTCACACTCAGATCATCCGCATAATTCTTAGCGTCCCGGTCCTCCATTTTTATTTATTTATTGTTGGTTAACCAATCAAAGGAAAAATAAGAAGTCGGTCTCAGTTGACTGGGCCGAGCAATGGAGAAATGAGTAGAACAACAGCCTACGGTTATTTCAAGCTTTTATAGATGTGTTTGTTTTAGATGCTATCCTGTTCCCGGAGCGGCCGAACGGGCGCAAGCAATATTCCAGATTTTAATGGCGACGACTATAAATGCACCTCTCCCCCTCCGAAAATCCCACCTAGAATTTTAATCACTTTACCCTGTAAAACAGAGGTAGGCAACCCGGTGATCTGAAATTCCTTCCTACCCATCGAGACGTCCTAGGTCAGGGGTGTCAAAGTTAAATGGACAAAAATGTCACTACCAACCGAGAGCCGGACTGACTCCATCCATCCATTATCTGCACCATACATGTTCGGGCAGTGGGCAGGGAATACCCTGAACTGGTTGCCAGCCAGTCGCAGGGCACATAAAGACATACAACTCGCTCGCTCATTCACACCTAGGGACAATTTAGACCGGCCAAATAACGTGACATGCATGTCATTTGGAATGTGGGAGGAAACCAGAGTGCACGAAAAAAAAAAAAAACACGCAAGCACGGGGAGAACATGCAAACTCCACTCGTGGAGGTTGCGGTAGCTGCACTTGAACCCTGAACTTCTGCACCGTGAGGCTGCGCGCTAACCACCCAGCCGCCGTGCCGCTGGCCGGACTGACTGATTCTTGAAAATGAAAGAAACTGCTAATGCTAATAGATAATGTGGTGGTCTTCGCAGCTTGAAGCAATGATAAATAATATTAAAGATAACAGCTAAAGCTAAATATACAACGTATTTTTCGGACTAAGTCGCTCCGGAGTAAGAGTCGCATTTTTGGGGGAAATGTAAATGATAAAAAAACAGTACCAAAAACATACCTATCATCTTGAACAGCAATTTGGAATAATAGAGAACAACAGGCTGAATACGTTTTGGAAGTGTCATGATTACCGATTTGAATCACCTGTGCCGACTCATTTGGCGCCAGTCACTCCGAGCTATCTGATTGGCTCCCTGTTCCTTTTTAAACCCAGTCCTGTCACTCTCTGGTTGCAAGTCCGTCTGTGAACCTCTGTTGTTACAAGGACCCTGACTTCCGCCTGTCCCGTTTTTGCACCCGTTTTTCCACCTGTCCGTTCCTCATCTCTCCATTTGTCTCCGGCTACGACCTGTTTTGATCCCGTCCACGTCTGCTCTCCTGTCCCGGCTTTCGACCTGTTTGTGATCCCGACCAAGTCTTAGCTTTCCTGTCCCGGCTTTCGACCTGTTTTTCTGTCCCTGACACCGCCATTTCCCGCTACGGAAGATCCACTTCCGTATTCGGATCACGACCCGATTGCAAGAGCGACTTGCTTCCCGTGTCCAGCGAGCACCGGATGCCGGGCGCTGCCCTTCCTCTTCCTATATCTCAAAAAAATAGTGAGAAACTACGCGATTGGGTCTATGTATATGTATGTATATGTATATGAACATTACATGATTGACAATGCTGTTAATTTCAGTAACGATGTAACATATTAAATCTTATTCAGATAACTCTAGCACAACCAAATTATCAGTTTCCCTTCAAATCATTAAAACCAAACAAATTTTCATCCTCTGTGTCACTGTCACGATAAATGATCTACTTCTATGTATTGTACTTTACGTTAGACTCACCGTCACCTCCGCTTTTATTTTTTGCAGCTTGTAATCTGCAGAATATGCTTTTATTTTATTTTGTTCAGTTGTTTTTGTAAATTACGATGTCGTGCCGAAAAATGTCCCCCCCCCGCGTGAAACAGAGCAGGAGCGCGCATACGTCCTTAGTGCAAATGTCACTACTACTTTGTATCTCATTTTTTGGGGAATATAATAGAACAGCAAAGTACAGAATGTTTGCACCTTGAATAGAAATCCCTTTTGAGCAAGTTCAAAATGTTTACTTCAGCGAAATGACACCTTATCTTCTGAACGTTTTTGATAAAGGTGTTGCCATTTTGCCATGGTAAATATTTTCATCTTTCCTAAATTATTTCTATACAAGGTGCAAATCCTCTGTGCTTTACTGTTCTATTACCTTTCCCCAAATTTTGAGAAACGAAGAAAAGTTGCGTTTGCGCAAGTGACATATGATCATGGGAGGTTTTCACACGGGGGGACATTTTTATAATGATCAACTCAAGCACACCATAACTACATATATGTCGCAGAACAAACAGAAAAGTGCCATGTAATTAGAGTGCAACTAGCCAAAAAACATCAACAAACAAGTATGGACAAATGAAATAACATTGAATATAATTATACATGCAATCTGATTCCTGGCTGCATGTCCCCTCTTCTACAACATCTTTTCAAGCATCAATTCATTCACGCCATGCACTCATTCACATGTCTTACATTTACAGTGGCTTGTGAAACTATTTGGCCCCCTTGAACTTAGTGACCTTTTGCCACATTTCAGAATGGTCCTGTATTTGGCTCCATCCATCTTCCCATCAATTTGAATCATCTTCCCTGTCCCTGCTGAAGAAAAGCAGGCCCAAACCATGAGGCTGCCACCACCATGTTTGATTGTGGGGATGGTGTTTTGAGGGTGATGACCTATGCTGCTTTTACGCCATACATAACGTCTTGCATTTTTGCCAAAGAGTTGGATTTTGGTCTCATCTGACCACAGCACCTTCTTCCACATGTTTGGTGTGTCTCCCAGGTGGCTTGTGGCAAACTTTTAACAACAGTTTTTATGGATATCTTTAAGAAATGGCTTCCTTCGTGCCACTCTTCCATACAGGCCAGATTTGTGCAGTATACAACTGATTGTTGTCCAATGGACAGATTCTCCCACCTCAGCTGTAGACCACTGCAGTTCATCCAGAGTGATCTTGGGCCTCTTGGCTGCATCTCCGATCAGTCTTCTCCTTGTATGGGACGAAAGTTTAGGGGGACAGCCCGATCTTGGTAGATTCGCAGTGGTCTGCTACTCCTTCCATTTCAATATTATTGCTTGCACAGTGCTCCTTGAGATATTAAAAGCTTGGGAAATCTTTTTTGTATCCAAATCCAGCTTTAAACTTCTCCACAACAGTATCTCGCACCTGCCTGGTGTGTTCCTCGTTCTTCATGATGCTCTCTGTGCTTTAAACAGACCTCTGAGACTATCACAGTGCAGGTGCATTATACAGAGACTTGATTACACACAGGTGGATTCCATTTGTCATTGTTAGTCATTTAGATCAACATTGAATCATTCAGAGATCCTCACTAAACTTCTGCACAGTTCGTTGCACTGAAAGTAAAGGAGCTGAATAATTTTGCACACCCACTTTTTCGTTTTTTATTTGTAAAAAAAAGTTTAAAATAATCCAATAAAGTGTGTTCCACTTCATGATTGTGTCCCACTTATTGTTGATGCTTCACAAGAAATTATATCTTGATGTTTGAAGTCTGAAATCTGGCAAAAGGTCACAAAGTTCAAGGGGGCCAAATAGTTTCGCAAGTCACTGTACATATACATGATCTACTCATAATTTCAATTACTGACACATAGAGATGACATGAAGTCCTAGAGAGTGTTACAAATTTAGAGTGTACACTTTGGTTCTTGATGTGCTCTTAACATGAACTAAAACAAAGCATATCTTATCCGCTATGCGAAAGAGAACTTTTTATTTTTTCTCAAGACACTATACTATGTGGTTAGATGTTTTTTGTTGGACTACAAGCAACTACCTGAGCTTGGTTTCCTCTATTTTCTTAAGGTTACATTTTTCATAAACCAAAAGTAATTTTATTGATATTTAGTTGATTTGGTCTTTTATTAGCATATTTGGTATTGTTGTAATTCAAGAGTAATTGAAAGTATTTAAGTTACTTTACTTTATTATTATTATCATTATAGTATTTGGATTAGGTTACTAGCTACATTTTTTAAGAGGTAATTAGTTACTGTATCAGATTACAGTGGAACCTCGGTTCTCGACCATAATCCGTTCCAGAACCCTGTTCGAAAACCGATTTGGTTGATCACCGAAAATCGTTTTTCCCATTAAAAGTAATGTAAAATCGTTTTAATCCGTTCCAACACCCTGAATGTTTACCATGAATGTTTAACGTAAACATGAAGCTAACCCAGGCTAATCGTACGTTCGCGTTATCGTAATCTTCCGTACGAAAGATTACGCTAACATGAACGTGTAAAAATAAAAAAATCAGGTCTTTTACAAGTCATTTAGCACCACAAGTGGCTAGCGCTTTATTGGAAAGGGGGCTCCGTTCCAACACCCTGAATTTTGGGCTCAGTTCCAACACCCTGAATGTTTACCTCGAATCATAAAGATTACGCTAACATGAACGTGTAAAAATAAAAAAAGGATTATGAATAGGATTTCTTACCTTTGTGGTGGACGGTCGGGAGAGAAAAATCGTCAAAAGTTTTTCAACCTCTTCCAAAACTTGCGGCAGTTGCTTGCTTATAGCGCTAACTTCCTTAGCCGCATCACTCGATTTCACAGCCTCCTTATTCTTTACTATCGTACTGATCGGAAATGGGCATCATGTATAGCACTTGGTTGTACGGCCAACTGTGGTTCTAGAGCTAAGCACTATCTATGATGTTGCAAATGTATAGCTCTTGGCTAGGACCTTGACTCGGCCTCTTGGCTGAGAGCAAGTGTCTCGGTCACATGGCTTTGTAGCGTATTATGATTTGACCGATAACGGATAATGGATAATTGATAAAGAATATAGAACAATAAACCTTACAAAATCCCCCCACTGATAGTAGATTTAGCCATGCTGTATTCACTAGCAAGATCGGAAATTCGTACACCTCTTTCATATTTAGCTATTATGTCTTTCTTAAAGGCAATAGTTGGACGAATAACTTGTTTTTTTTTTCACCTGTCCTGCTTGCACCGACCTTCTTCGGAGGCAAAATTAGGGGCTAAATTACCCGTACGCTGCTCAGCATCGCACCCTAGCGTACCGGCGTTCGAACTACGATTTTTTGACCGACTAGCAAAGCAAGAATTTCTCGAAATTTTTGGTCGAACACCGATTTGTCCGAACTGAGAGGCATTCGAAAATTCGAGGTTCCACTGTACATTTTTAAAGTTTTCCTCCCAACCCTGCTTTTGTGCTAGTTAGTGACAAAAAATAAGTGCCAGCTTAAAAAAAGTTAGATATAAAGGCTTTTATTCCTTATTGCCTATCTTTGGTATCCCAATACAGGAGCTTTCTGCTTCATAATGCTTGCTGATGCCTGTTCATGTCGTTTCCGATTTTAAAATGCCAATTATCGATGCAGCCTCTTTATCCTTGGTTGCCGAGTTCTAAAGAACAAAAAAACGAACAAGCAACAAAAACAAAAAAATAAATATATCAGGGATACACCCCGTACATTGTTAATGAGGCAAACGACAATTTTAGCTCAAATATTTGTTTTTAATGCAATATCTACATAGGTGTGTGGAGGCCCATTTTGAGCAACCTGCACTCCAGTGTAATAGTACATTGTGTTTGCTAATTGCATCAGAAGGCTAATGGATCATTAGAAAACCCTCGTGCAATGATTTTAGCACTGCTTAAAACTATTAAGCTGGTAAGAGAAGCTATAAAACTCACCTTCCTTTGAGCCAGTCGAGTATATGGAGCATCACATATGTGGGTGTGATTAAACTTTCAGAAACAATATGTTTCATATTACTTGATTTTAAAAAAGACATAAGAAAACTTGCTCCATCTGTTCTTGCTGCTATTGGTTGTTTGTGTTGTGCAATTTCATCTGTCATTATATTTGACTATGAAGTTGAATTTGAAGTTGAAAAAGAGAACTTTAAAGTGGAAAACAACAGTCTATTTTTGTTCTAACAAATGTGGCGTATTCCATGCGAGAAATTGTCAAGCAACTGAAGATTTCCGACAATGGTGTATACTACTCCCTCCGGAGAACAGCACAAACAGGCTAACATGTCACGGTTGCCATTGCGCCCAATTGGCCCCGCCAGTGTGGCGCCAGCTGCGGCTCGTTGACAATTTGGCTTGACTTCTATTTAAGCTCAGTGCTCTCACTCACCCTTTGTCAGTCCGTCAACGAACCCTTGCACCCCCAAGACTTGAGTTTTGACTCTGTCCATTATCCCGTTTGTGTATCCTGTCCGGTATCAATCCCGTCTGTTTCGTCCTGTTTTGATTTCGGTCTCTGGTCTCCAGTGTCTGGTATCGTGCCCGTCATTCTCGTTCTGTCTGTTATCTGTCTCCAGCCTACTTTATCTGTTATCATTCCTATCAAACCTCTTCTGTCCGGTATCAACATCATCTGTCCGGTATCGGCTCGTGTAACTGGTATCGATCTGGTTGGTCTCTTGCTTTCTGTTGTTCCATGCCAGACTTCTGTCTTTCTTTTTTCGCCCAGCTATCGCCGAATCACTGACGTTTTGTGTTAACGTGGATGACTGGATTTCCCGTAAGATAAAAGCTTGTGTGAGAAACGTCACGCATTTGGGTTCTCCTCCTGTTGCGTTTCATGACAATATATATATTATATTATATATATGAAAACTAAAAATGATATATAAATTGAACATTGACTCGTTGAAGGAAAAAACCAGTTGACAGGAATTGTCGCACCTCCCATTCCGACACCTTCCTCCAGCATTCATTTATTTACCCGGGTCTCATCCCATCGAGCGGGAGCTCCGTCTGGGGAAAGGGCATCTCGCCAAGCCCGTGACAGAGTCGTGCGTTACCACATTAAGACGCCTCTGAGCAGAAAAAAAGAAAAGAAAAAAAAAATCAATCATGCAGTGTTGCATGTATTAGTGAAGGCCACAGTGAGGGGGCATACCTGGCAGGGATTGTTGGCCAACCCACCCTCCATGCCATTAGGCTTGTAAAGATGAGCCCCTCTGAAAAATGGCATCTGTTTAATTGCAAGCCCCAGCTCATTCGTTTTCCTGCCTCGTCCGTCTTTTTGGGTCATCCGTCCTCGGGCAAGGCGACGCCCGTCCGTGCAACAGACGGATAAATTCACCCGCGGTTGGCGCCGGTGTGATCGAGCCTATCGAGCGTGGGATGAAGATGGGCAAGTGGGATTGGTGAGGTGGACTGATACAAGAATGTCAAAATCAGAGGTTAGCAATGTTTTAGGTATTGTGATATCTGAATCTGAATCTGAATCTGAATCAATATTAGTTGGCCTTTAAGATTTGCTGATCCTGGATCTTGATATTCTCAAGACTTTTGGAGAATTATTCCGTCGACTGATGTGACACAAATCAACTTTTGGGAAGGTGTGAAGCCTGTTACATTAGGCGTGAAAATGGCACAGCATTTGACTAAAACACGGTGGTGGCAGTGTGATGGTCTAGGACTGCTTTGCTGCCTCAGAACCAGGACAATTGATGAGGTTGGTGGAATAATGAATTCAGGTGTTTACCAGAAGATCCTAAAAGAGAACGTCCGGCCATCAGTTTGTGCCCTCAAACTCGAACACTGTTGGATCATGAGGCAGGACAAACGATCCTAAACACACTAGGAGTCCACCTCTGAATGGCTAAAAAAAAAAACGTAAATGAAGGTTGTGGAGTGATCAAGTCAAAGTTCGGTTTTAAATACAATTGAGAAACTGTGGTGTGACCTTGAACATGCAGTTCATGTTAGAATACCCTCCATTATTTAATTGCTGTGAAAAGTGTCGATAAAAACTCATATTGTTGGGATATGATATAATGAAATTGTGTGTTAAATTGCTGTTATAGATGTCAGAAAAAATTGTTAAAACGTCATATTGTCAGATATAACGAATTTGTGAACGTGCTTAATTGCTGTTAAAATTGTCGAGAAAAATTGTTCAAGCCTCACATTCTTTATTTGCTGTTAATAGTGTCAATAAAATTGTTCAAACCAAAAAACCCTCCATTATGGCAGATTTTAGATAATTTTGCAAAGAAGAGTGGGCCAAAATTCCTCGTCCTGAAATTATGGCTAACGTTTGATTTCTGTTTATCAGAATCGAGGGGAATTACTTTTTTGCAAAGGGCCAGATTGTTTTTGATTTGATTGTGCTTTAATCTGTGTCATTTTAAAATTGCTTTGATGATCTGAAACCTTTTGTGAGTAATAAATATGCAAATACATTTTCACAGCAGTGTCTGTATATATACATACATTATAGAATAGAATAGAATAGAATAGAATATACCTTTATTGTCATTGTTACAAAATGGGATAACATATTGGGCATGACACTCCAGTTTCACACATTCACAGTGAGGTAAAAAGCCAAGAAGATAAAGGAACAGAGAAGATAAGGTTATAAAACAAGGAGGATAAGGCTATAGTTTACCAGCTCGGTAGCCTAGATGGTAGGGCGCCTACTCTGAGACTGGGAGGTCGCTGGTTCAAGCCTCGGCCGAGTCATACGACTTACAACATTGGTACTCATTGCCTCCCTGCTTGGCGCTCGGTATTAAGGGTTGGAATTGGGGGGTTTGGTCACCTAATGACTAAAATGGCTGCGCCCTGTTTGGCTGCGGCTGCATCGGCTCTCTACAGTTTAAGGTGTATCGACATTTCGGTCTGTGTGCATTGTTACAAAGAATGACAATAAAAGTAAATTCTATTCTATTCTCTTCTATTCTAGTTCTAATTTACATGATATTTACACAAGAAATGTCGGCATGTAGGATGTTACATACAGTTGGTATCGTAAGGGTTGTGCAATATATATATACGGTATATATATATACGGTATATATATATATATATATATATATATATATATATATATATATATATATAAATTAGAATTTGTATATATATTTAATTTATATAAAACCTACACTGTCGCCATAGTTATCAACACTGCTATATCACCATTTCTCCAGACTGTAGTTTGCTATTTTGACCCAGCCTATTCATTTAAAAATTTTAAACATAAGGAGAAAAAATGCCGTGCGGAGGTCATGAAGGATGTTGACTGCTTTTAAAATTCGAGACTTTCTCGTCCCACTTCATTCTGTCCATTATTCGCTTAAATGCATTGAAACGATGAAGTGCTTTGGAGGCGAGACGTCGAGTGATAATTTCAAAGCGCTATAATTTTTTTTTCACGACAGGCCGCGAATGTTTGGCAAGGTCTCGCTCTAAAATGACACTTATTTGTAATTATGAGCCTTGAATTTTTCTTATCTGTTTTAAGGACTCGCTTTGAATGTGCATTGTGTAGGAGAAAAAAGGTTATTTTCTGTGAAGGCCTGAAAAAAAAGTTTTTATTAAAAACTATATATGTATAAAATATCCCTTAACCGCATGGGTTGTCCGGGAACTCTGGACAGCATTTTCCACTGTTGACGGTCCCTGGCCAGTTTTTGGGTTGCGGCAACGTTGGCACCAGTCCACTCCCTAAAGTTGCAGTTCTTTTTCGGTCTTCCTCTCCTCCTGCCCCCTTGGACTGTGCCCTGGAGAAGTATCTTGGCCAGCCCTGATGATCTAGCCGTGTGACCATACCACTGATGTTTCCATCTTGCCACAGTTGACCACAGTTCTTCGTAGGGTCCAATGTGCCCTCTGAGGACGTTGTACACCGTTTGTATTTTTTTAAGAAACACTTTCATTCTGCTGGCCATGGATTTCACTAGAGCCTCACAATTGCCACTGGACTGCTCTTCCACTCCTGGTTACCTTAGCCGCTTCACAAAGTTAGTTGCTTGATGGTGGTTGACCGGTGGTGGTAGAGAGTCGGGTGTTACTCGCTTGTCTTCCAGGGTGAACGCAAGAGTTTTTACGACCATGATGCGGCGCCACATGTAACACCCATGGGGGTGACTAGTTTTGCACCCTGTGAGAATGTGCCTAAGGGTGGTGCACACACCGGGTGTCCACCAAACTAATGTTGAAGATTAACTGGTGTTAAAAGGACATTTTATGTAGCTCTGATGATAAAGCTCAACCGCCTTGCTTCCATGATCCACATGTCCCTCCAGCAGATTGTTCTCCTCTCCACACTGTCCCATCTCGTCCACTGACTTTGGTTGTCCCGAGAGACTGCCTTAAACCATCTGGCAGTTTCCTCCTGGCGGCGTACTTTCTCCACCACCATCCCCCTTTGTTCAGTTTCTGTGGCCTTACTCCGACCTGAGCGGACAGCAGTTAACCCAAAGCTTCGTCTTCCTTGTTGGACATGGCCCACAATGTCAGCATGTCTGAGGGCTGCTGTTGCCTCTTCTGCTGCTTTGGCCGGTTTTTATTTGCACCTTGTTGCCAAGATTGGTGCATTGCTGCTCATTGCCAAGTCTCCTGATCAGTTCAGTGTCATCTGGAGCCTTATTTTTGCACACTTGAACTCCTCTATGAGACCAGTAAGGACCCCATTTCCATAGAGACCGATTGAGGTAAGGCATCCGGAAACTTCAAGCCACTTTTTGATGTACCCTGTGACCTTTCCAACTTTTCCACGGTTGTGATTGGGACATCATGAACTGCGAGGGGCCACAGCATTCAAGGTAGGAGTCAAAACTGCAGGCACCAGGCCTTTGGCTTCCCAGGCAGTTGGGCGTTGTCAATGGACTGTAGGCCACTACTGATGTCCTTGCGCAGTTGTTGCACCCGGTCTTTGTCCTTCAAGCTTGTATCATACCACCTGCTAAGACTCTTTACAGGCTGTTCAGACAATGTTGGGATTGGGTCATTGCCGATGATGAATTTCAACCCGGAAAGCACCCCTTTCACAACTGAGATGCTTAGAGACTTGGGCGTTTTTTTCTTCATACAGTCCCAATAGATGTTCTTGTCAATGTTTCTCTCCATCCTTCTTCCTACTTTTTCTTTTCGTTGTCCTAGGGACAAAGTCAGCTCAGTATTAATAGTTTTCCACAGCTTTGTATCCACAACTACGGGCCACTTCAAAGGCAGTCTAAGCGGCTTGTCTCTTTTCGACCGCAGGTGTAGGAGATTGGTTTGGTGCTACAGTTGTTGTCATCGGCTCTGTGTTTGCTTCCTCCTTGACAGTGGTACTGATGTACTCCAAGCTGTGGTTTGCGTCCAGTTGCTGTACTTCCATCGACTGATTTGACTCTTTTTATAGAAAGTTGTCAATGTGAGGCCCCTGCCTCCCTTCTCTCAAACACTTGCTCTTTCCCTGGTGAAATCTCAACCCGTCACAACTATAGGGACATATCTGCAATTTATACCCCACTGTTGCAGACTCTAGGGGTGTCAAAATCAAGCTCTGAAGTATCTTTGGAGAAAATGTAATTTTTCTTCAACCTTTATTGGTTCCAAATAAAACTCTTGAAGTAAGGCTAGGGCTGTGTTTTTAATATTGTGAGGTGTGAATAATTTGCAATTGCACCTCCACTGCATTAGGGGGCAGTAGCGCTCTCATTGTCAGATTGTGGTGAAGTTATTTACACTGAGCATTAGCGCTCTGCACAAAGTGTTGACACAAAGTGTAGTAGACCTTAAAGTCAAACTTTGAAAACAATATTTAACAGGGAAGAAAAGACTGACAAAGAAAAACAGATGAAGAAACAAAAGTCCCATACTGACAGAAAGTAATTGAGAAACACTGGGTTAGGGTAAGGGTCAGTCAAAAACGCTGATTGGGACATCCCTACGCGAGACGAGAGAGGTAAAATCAAGCACTGGAGTGAACGGTTGGAGGTTGTTTTATTGTGATAAAAAAATACAATAAATAAAACAGAATATTCTGGGCTTATGATATTCAAAATTTCGTAACAGAAGAGTTTTTACCCCGTGATTTGGGATCTGGTATCATCTCTGAAGAGTAGGTGGATGCTTTACACCAGGGGTCTCGAACGTGCTGCCCATGGGCACTAATGACCCCCCTAAGGACAGCTGAGTTGCCTGCGGACATGTTTTGAAAATAGCTCACCAGTGCTGGTTCATTGAGATATCCTAGTAAACTCATTTTTTTGTGGTTGTCTGAGTCTATTTAACCATACTTCCTACAATTAACCTGGTAATAACATAGTTACAACATAGTGACAACATGATAAGGTATTTTAAAAATGCTCTGCACTGAAGAGGAGCAAAAAGTAGCTCTCGGATTGAAAAAGTTTGGCGACCGCTGCTTTACACCGACAACAACAGCATCCAGATAATGAAGGTGCTGTAGTCAGAACAGGAGGCTTCTTTTGCTATTGGTATCCATGGAAACCTGTACTATCTGTTCCATGCGGAGGAGAGGGATTGGCGCCACCAGTTTGTACTTGCCAAAGACACACCACAGGAAATGGTGCCCGTACGACCCTAGTGACTAAGGGATCCCTGAACCATGAACTGTTAAGTATTTTTCTGGTCGAAATCAAGAATCGTATAAAATATTTGCCTGGAAAAAGTCCCAAATCGACGTACAAATTTACTTTTGAACCTCGGCCCGATACTGATGTGAGGCTAGCTATACCAAGCTAATCAATTTTAATTGAAGCGTCCCAATACAACCAAGCTCAAATTTTCTTATGAGTTTTTCGCAGCTTACGTCCGATCGATCAGTCACTCAAAAAGAAAAAAATATCAAACTAGCAGCACCGACCTTGTCAGCAAAAGGAACCATCATGGCGCCGTTTTATATGTGCCACCTTTGACTCGATAAATAAGATACGGGCTCGACATTCAATTTGAGAGGAATGCACCTGAGTGATAAAGCTGAGTTATGAATCCGAGGAGAAAAAGCCGCAAGAGCCGTGAATGATTGCCGAACGTTTTAAAATTCGCCGCCGCCGAGATAAAGTGAGGCACGCCCTTCCCCCGCCTCTTCCCGGGTCTTGTTTGGCGGTGACGAAATGATGCTGAGGCCAGCAAGAAAGTAATGAAGGCGACAGTCAGGCAATAAGAAAGCGGCGGCTAGCTCGCTTTACAGAATCAACAATTTTCAGAGTTCGAGAGGCGGCGGGAGAAAAAAAGAAAAGGGAGTGTGGGAAGATGCGGAATTGTATCGGGTGAAAGGAGACAAATTGGCGCAAAGGGGCAAAAGGATAAATCAGAGCAAGGAGTTTCTTTTTGCTATGTTCCAGAGTTTTTGCCTGATTACTTCACTTTTGTTCGTTTTTTATATTTTTATCAAGTGTTAGCAGTTAAACCATCCTCAATGCTAGCATTAGTAGTTAGGGTTTGTAGAGCTAGGATCACCCATCAATTATCGAGCATTAACTACTAAAGGAATGCTAAAGTTATGTTAGCCACGATAATGGCTCAATTTGATCATCCTCTCCGACTAATAGACACATTAGTATATTCCCCACATATGTAGGTATATATATTTGGATTTTACTCACATTTATTTTTTCTTTATTTATTCTTAAAGCTTCAGACTTAAAGCTAAAAACCTGAAAATGTGTTTTAAGATTCAACAGTATGTGAGATCCATTTGTGAAGAAATTACCGTGAAATCCAGACTACAGAGCGCACCTGATTGTAAACCGCACGCACCACATTTTGCAGACATTGCCCTTACACAAGCCGCACCTGTATATAAGCCGCATGCGCCAACATTTAAACATGTAACACAGTCACAAGTTTATCCCAAACTTGACCTTAGGTGCCGCGATTGTAACTGCAAATATAGTACACAATCCATCCACCACAATCGGCACCATGAGCGGAAAATGATACCGGTAGTTAGAATTTAATGCAAACCTTTAAAGTCCAGGTCCCGTTGAAAGTAATCCAACGAAAAAAAATTATATTTCCAAAGTTAAGGGTGGGAAAAATATATATCCACTATTGTCCGCTGCAACAACAGAGATTTAACTCAGCTTTACCCCACTTCCCGTCAGCCCGCGTTTGCTCCGCCCCTTCTTTTTGATTCGCTCGTAGAAAACCACAATAAGTCTCTAAAATAAATACATTACAAAAATATACAGTTGCAAAGAAAGACGGTACACCGAGTTTTCAAAGCTTTAATGATAATAATATAACTTTCACCCCAAACCGTGCCTGTGAACGGTACCACCACGCTACTCCTAACACGCTCGCAACGCACAAAGCATAGCTGTTAAAAAATGCCGTATCGCAATTGCGAAATTCATGGTAAACCGTCTTCGTCTTTCTCCTCATATCTGTCGCCATCAAAGGCGTCTTCCTCATAATCGGAACGAACCTCTGTCCTCTCTTATACGGATAATTCAAACATATACTAAGAGGATGCAGTCTACCTCGGCGCACAATTCCCCCGGTCTAAATTTTACCTTTTGTACTCGAGTGCCGCTGGTGGCTGTTAGAAAAATTACATAAATTGGCCGCTTCACTGAATAAGCCGCAGGGCTGAACATTTGGGAAAAAAGTAACGGCTTATAGTCCGGAATTTACGGTATATTTACAAAAAAAAAATAGTTTTAATAATAGTACTTGCTCCTTCTTCTTTCAGCTCAGCCAACTGACTCCAGAAGTACCCTGATGACTTCAAATGTAATGAGGACAAAACTAATGGGAGAAGCAACCAAGAGGTACATTATCACATTAGATGACCTGCAGGCATACACAGCTGAGGTGGGAGAATCTGTGCATAATAAAATTATTACTTGTATTCCGCATAAATCTAACCTTTGTGGAAGAGTAATAAGAATAACGCCTTTTCTGAAATAATGAAATGACCTGTTCACTGTTTCAAAAAGCCACATGCAAGACACATATTGAATGTGGAAACTGGTGCTCTGGTCGGATGAGACCACAATAAATTGAACTTTTTGGGCTGAATGCAAAGCATTTCATTTGGCGAAAGTGTAACACTGCACATCATACTGAAATTACTATCCCCACAGTCAAACATGGTGATGGCAGTCATTGTATGTCATTTATCAATTTTATTGTTATTTATTAGAACTAAAAATATTTCAATTTGTTCCCACATTTTTTGTAATAAGATACTGTGTATGATTAATTTTAAATTTTGTTCACATTTATTTTCTATTTCTTTATTTTTAATTTGTATGTATAAATTCATTTATTGTTTTTGTTTTTTTTTTCATTTTCTCACCCTATTTTATTGTAATCTTATATAATTGATTGGGATTTTTCACTTATTTTTTCTTTCTTTATTGATTATTGTTCTCAATATTTAGATTTATTTAAATTTATTTGTATTCGTTTTCTCTTTTGTTCGGTTTACATGCTCTTTATCAAATGGATTAGGATTTTTTTCAATTTCGTTTTTTCTTTTTGTACCTTCCCATTGAGTTATTTAAATAAACCAATTCATCCCTTATCAAATTTTTGTTTTCTTTTCTCCCAGGATTTTTTTTGTCTTCTTACATTTCCATTGTGTTTTTTATTTTTCCTGTTTTTTGTAATGTAATTATTTAAATAAATCTATTTACCGATTATTTTTCTAATTTTCTTAAGAAATTGTATTTTCCCCCAATTCAATTAAAGTTTTTATGCATTTCATTTAGATGTTTTCCCATTGTTTTGTCTTTATATCTAAATATATTTATTCTAATAAATCAATGGAATAATTATGACAGTAATACAAATATAAACAAAAACATAGAATATAAGTTTAGAAAAAAAAGAAAAACTGAAGAGAAGTCTTATTAAGATTAATACCTTACGGTTGCTCGTGAATGATTAGTTCTTTCAGGCAGTGAGAAAAATCTGAAATTTCGCGGCATTTGACATAGCGCTAGCAAAGCGCGACTTTCGTCCGACCCCCGTGGGCGGCGAGGGAGGAAGACGAGGCAGGACAACGTGACCTTGGAGGATCCAAGGTCATCAAACAGACAAAAGACCTTTGCACCATCCAGATATACGATTTCCTCGCCGTTGGGAATAAAACTTTAGCGACGTTGAAGGAGCTAGCTACACATTTTCTGGCGCTCAAATAGAGATGTGACGGGTAAACACGCTGCGTAAATACAGGTTTCTTCTTCACCCCATTTCCAATTAATGAGACTGTAACCTTTCAAGGCCCTTTGGAGAGTGCTGCTACACCCCGCAAAAAAAAAAAAATCAGCATTCAGATGGTGTGAGAAGCAAGTTGTGAAAGTTTTTGAGGTAATGGATCTGCAAATATAAGCTTTTATCTTCGATCTGCATGTTAAAAATGGCTTGTTGCTACTAATTATAAATTCTGAAATAATTGCATTCACCACTCCCAGGGTTCTACCTGGCAACTCAGTGCGTATGCGTGAATTCTAGCATGCTCTTCGTGTCCCCTTCCCGCTCTGTAAACAGTCAACCGTATGGTACCGCTACGAAGGGTTATCATTCACAATAGACCTCAAGAAAGACATGCAGAAACATGGACAGGAAGAAAGGAAGAGGAAGGGACTTTTTTCTAGAACATTATGAAAACACACACAACCATGCAGGTGGAGTTCAAAGAGGACAAGGAGGAGGATTCAGCCATCATTCCACCTGCCCAAATTAAAGACATTTGGAAAAACTCCATGAAGTCCCAGAATTTATGGCTTGGAATCACCTAGAATAAGTGTTGACAGGTCGGCCTATCGCTCATTATGATAACGTCTGACTCCTGCATTTCCCGACAGATATTTAAAAGCCAGCAAAAGCAGACGTCATTGGATCAGTTTTTCAGGAAGGACCAGGTAAAAAACACTGCTGAGGACTGGTAAACAAATACGCCAGTTAAAAGGTAAAATCACATTTTTCTTATTTTCTTGATTATTCATTTTTTTTTACATTATAGTCCTCTTGTTTTATGTTTATTGTGCGGTAATCTAATTTTAATATGTAATTGTTTGATGTCCTGATGCTCTTTTATTTTTTTTTTCCATTCCATAAGCTGCACAGCTAATCCTCAGTAGGATCGCGGGGGTGCTGGAGCCCATCCCTGCTATCTTCGGGCAGTGGGCAGGGGACACCCTGAACTGGTTGCCAGCCAGTCGCAGGGGACACAGAGACAGACAACTCACTCATTCACACCTAAGGACAATTTGGACCGGCCAATTAACCTGACATGTATGTTTTTGGAATTTGGGAGGAAACCGCAGTGCCCGGAGGAATCCTACGCAAGCACGGGGAGAACGTGCAAACTTCGCTTAAGATAATTCGATCCTATGACCTCCCATGCCGCCATGGTCTTTTATGATTTTATTTCAAAAATACCATTGGGGATTGGAACAGATTCAAAAAGCTTCTCTAATTACAAATGTTTCAGGTTACAAAGATACTCTCCCAGAAGGGATTAAATTCGTAAGTAGAGGTACCACTGTACATTGAAAATTTGCAAATTGATCATATATTATAATTTACTTTTGGTATAAATATGATGATAAATATAATTTAGTATTGTAATAATGATTAAAATAAATATTCATAAATAAATCAATAAATTACTGCTGTCGGATTTTATTTAATTTGGAATTATTTCATTCATTTTTTTATTTGTTGGTTGGTTGTTTGGATCTCTTAACTACTAGAGTCGTATGGGGGACCATTTCCTGTGGTTTGTCTTAGGCAAGTACAGCCTTGTGGCGTTTTTAGTATTTTAGACTTCTTTTTTTTTACAATAAAATAATTTTATTATTAATGAAATGGTAAATATATATAATCTGTTAATGTTTTAATGACTAAGTAATCCCCAAAATTGATAAATTAATAAAAAATATACAAAATTAATATCAGTATCCTCAAAAAATTGTCTCCCATGGTTGAGAAAAAAAAATGAACACATTCCAACACCCACACTTGCTCAGGGCTCTCCCCTCAAGGTCAAACGAAGCGCTTCCAATTTTCCCTCTCTAGGCGCCGTTTTCCATTTTCAGTGGTATCGTTTTGACAAGAAGCAGATTCCTGGGTGCCGATATCATTTCAAGCTGTCACCCGACGCCGGCGTTGAGTCTAATGGGGACGCCGGAATAGCGCCGCAATTTGCCAGACCAGCGCGGACATTTTTGGCTTACGGGTCCGAGCATTTGTTCCTTTGACGATCATGCTCCAGTTTCTTGGTCCACCTGGATTTGTAGCTTCTCTGTCCTTGTTTTACGCTAGCTTGAAAAAGAGAAAACATTCACAGGCCAGTTTTCAAAATACAAACTTGCAAAAAGAAATAACTATGAGCTGTTAAGATTGTCAACCTTTTTGAGTCTCAGATAAAGTTTTTAAATTGATTAACACCTTTATGTCCTTTGGTTACCTTTGGGTGTCTTTTGGACTTTTTTTAATGTATTTTGGACGTCTTTTTATCATGATTACTGATGTGACTCATCTGGCGTCAACCGCCGCAGGTTCTGATTGGCTCCCTGTCACTATTTGAACCCAGTCCTGTCTGTCCCCTATTGTCAGTCCGTCTGCGAACCTCAGTGTATACTAGGGAAGCCTTTTTTGACCCTGACTCCCACCTGTCCCGTTTTTGCTCCTGTCTGTCTCCGGCTACGACCTGTTTTGATCCTGACCACGTCTGCTCTCCCGTCCTGGCTTACGACCGTTTTTGTCCCCGACTACGTCTACTCTCCCGTTCTGGCTTACGACTCGTTTCCGACCACGCCTTTCTCTCCCAGTCCCGGCTACCGACCAGTTTTTCCATTCCTGACACCGCCATCGCTCGCTATGGAAGATCCACCTCCATGTTCGGATTAAAATCCGATTATGAGATCGACTTGCTTCCCGCGTCCAGTGAGCATCGGATCGCGGGCGCTGCCCTTACTCTTTCTTTCAATAAAATTGTGAGAAAACGTTACGCAATTGGGTCTACCCTGTGGGCTGGTTGTGACACTTTTAGATGTATTTTAAAAACCTTTTTAAAAACGTCATTTTTAAACCAAATAAAAACGTCTTTTGGACGGCCACTCTGCGTTTTTTTCGATGTCTTTTAAATGTCACGGTCTGGTACGCCTCTTACCGCTAGATAGCCCCAACCGGGTTTTGAACTGGACACACATTTGTAAAATCACACACCTGTGCCCAATTTTACTGAACACTTTGTAAGAACATTTTCATTTAATGTGCAACACTATATCAGGTTTGTTTAGTTTCTGGTTTCTTTTTCACTTTGCATTTTCCATTTCCAGTTTTCCAGTCTAGTTGATTCTTGCAGAAAATCTGTTGGAGTTTGCAAGAGACCTGAGAATCGGGCAAAGATTCCCCTTCCAACAGGATAACAACCTTATACAAAAAGCAAAATCTACAATGGAATAGTTTAAATCCAACAATATAAAGGTGTTGGAATGGCCAAAACAAAGTCCAGACCTCAATACTATAGAGTGTCGGGAACCTATGGCTCGTGAGCCATATATGGCTCTTTCATAAGTCCTTATGGCTCGGAAGTTTGCTATTGCAAATGTCACTTGTATTCCAATTCTGATTTGCTCTTAATTGAGCTAGGCACATATAAAGCAAGTGGACATATTTTGGACATATTTTAGAAACAATTTAGATGTATTTTCAAAAACTTTTTTAAATTTCAATTTTCAACTAAACAAAGGCATCATATGGACGCAATCTCTGTGGTCTTTTAGATGTCTTTTAAATGTCTTTAGGCGTGATTTACACATATTTTGGAAAAAGACAGATTTTTAAATCCTGGAAAAAATGTCTTTTATCATTACACTCCCAAATTAAGTTGTCTTTCTTGTCAATCTTACGGTATTTTAGACATCAGACATGTTTCGATTGACTTTTTTGGATGAGATTAACACATCTTTTGAGCATCCTGAAAAAAAACGTTTTACACCTTAAATAATTTCACATCTAAGTGGCACCTGGAGTATAAGTCTCACCCCCAGCCAAACTAAAACAAATACTGCGATTTATAGTCTGGAAAAATCGATACTTTTTACTGTACAAGGAAATCTATCTATCTATCTATCTATCTATCTATCTATCTATCTATCTATCTATCTATCTATCTATCTATCTATCTATCTATCTATCTATCTATCTATCTATCTATCTATCTATCTATCTATCTATCTATCTATCTATCTATCTATCTATCTATCTATCTATCTATCTATCTATCTATCTATCTACCTACCTACCTACCTACCTACTTACCTACCTACCTACCTACCTACCTACCTACCTACCTACCTACCTACCTACCTACCTACCTACCTACCCTGGTCATATCCTTTGAGAGGGGTGACCGACAGCAAGACAAATTCAAACAAAAACAAAGAAAATGTAAAAAAAAAAAAAAAAAAAAGGGAAAAAATAGCCAAAAAACACAGACAACATTTTTTGGACCATGGCCAACCCAAATGCCCAAACACCCAAACAAGTTAAGCACCTCCGCACCCAGATTGGTCATGCTTTCGTCCCTCCAGATGAAACAGGACACAAGAAAGCGGCCATGTCACTCGGGTCAGGGTGAGACAACACCCTCTTCTGTTCAACAGCAGGGCCCGACAGGTTTCACTGGTTTACCCCTGCAGCATCATACAGGTGCCCTGCCCATCCTTTAGAACACATCTAAACATCCCACTATCCTTTTACAACACCTCTCCGCTCATTCCTATCACCAACAAGAGCTCTCGCTTCCACTATATTTAAGACCTCTTTCCTGCAGTGCACTCATAACACCATCCATCCATGTCAATCGCGGCCTTTCTCTTGGTACAAGAAAATACTTGGTGTTAAAGGATTTTTGAACGAAAAGAGTGGGATTTTAATGCTAGTTTTAAAAAAGAAAAAGTCAAAAACATGACCGAATCCTGTTTTGTGTCCCTAAAGCCTCTGACTACCGGTTCATCTTGTTCGATCATCTTCAAGCGCAGTCTTGACAGTTACACTGTATAAGTGCTGGGAAGACGCCAGAGGAATATTTAGCAGGAAAAGCCCCCCAAAAAACATGCCGTCCGTCTAGTATAACTCTCCTTATCGCACCTCGTTTCTATGGACGCGACACGCATAAAACTCTTTAATTAAAACCGTAAAACAAAAGAGAAAAGACGGCTCCGGACGTAAAGCCGATCATTTCTATTCGGGTGTTAATTGTTTGAGGACGAAGCAGCGCTAACGCGAGAAGCTAATCCTTGACAAGCTTGCCGGATCGATTCCATCGTATCGCAGGAGCTGCTAGATAAAATATATGAAAATGTTTTGTATTTTATTGATTTTATTGGTTGGTTGGTTGGATCTCTTAACCACTAGGGTCGTAGGGGCATCATTTCCTGTGGTGTGTCTCGGGCAAGTACAGCCTGGTTGTGCTCATCCCTTTCCAGGCCAACATGTGTAAATAATAATTGATTATACTATTGTTGTAGTTTTTTTTTTTATATATATATTTTTCCAATTTAAATGTGTTTTTCCCAGTTTTTAACTAGACTCAATAAAAAAATATATTTTTTAATGTTTTTACTTTTTTTCCCTGCCTTTATATTATAGACGTTTTACATGCATTTAATCAAAACATATATATGTATAGGAAACGTATCTGACAACAAAACGATAAAATTGTATTCTTTTAGTTTGATTGTTTTCTCAATTTATATGAAACAAATGTAGTGTGGCGTTATACGCATTGATAAGATTAATCCAAAAATAGTGTATAGAAAAGAAAAATAGTACAAAAATCAAAAAAAGCTACTGGCTTATTCAAATACTTTTCTTTCTCATCTCATTTCATTAGTTGTACCGCTTATCCTTATTAGGGTCGCGGGGTACTTTTCTTTCTATTTTTTTTCATTTTTGCATACTTTACCAAGGAAAACAAGGTAACATAGCAATTTCGTAAAATAAGGATAAAAAATGAGGAAGAACAAGAAAAAATATTCTCAGATTTTACAAAGTCATATTTAAACAGACAAATGTTTATTTATTTTATAATATAGTCTTTATACCCAAAAATATTTTTTTTCCTATTTTACTAGATTATTCCTCTGTTTTTTTAACTGTTCTACCGACCTACGGACACCCAGACAAAACAGGATGTAGTGGTGAGAGCAATCTTAAAAAGCTAAAGAAAAAAAAAACATAAATGGAAAAAAGGAGAGAAAAAAGAAGAAAAAAATAATAAAGCAAGAAAAAAGAAGTAAAGTCTAGGGAAAAAAGAAACAGAAGAATTGGGAATAGGAAATAGACGTTGAGGTTTTTGGGGTATTTTGTTCAGTATATTACAACCAATAATGGAATATTTTGCACAAAATAAACTAATAAAAATTAGAAAAATCTATTATTCTAATAAATTATAATAACATAAATTTTCACTCTGCCACAAACTTTTAACTCGTTTGAAAAATGTTATAGATAGCCACTTTAAACTGAAATCCATTCGTGACACAACAAAATGTGGACTTTTCATTGCAACAAAAAGCAAATTACACAATGCAAAAATAAACTATGTATTTTAAAAATGATTATTGTGAAACTCATCCCTGAAAAACACTCGAAACAGTTCCTTGCAAACTTTTGAGGGGGTAAGAATAGTCGCCCCGACCATGCATTTTAAATGCCCCCACCCTGAGACTCATGTCTGGCAACGGCCCTGTTTAAAGTTGTTTTCAAAAAGAAAAACATTCTATTTATTTTATAATATTATTTTTAAAGTCAGAAATAATGTTATTCTTATTTTACTATAACAATTGCGAGTTTTAACTAGAACTCAATGTAAAGGCAAATTTTATTTATTTATTCATGTTTTATTTTTTCTAGTCTGGCTGCACTGTATGTCAATCTGAATGAATGAATGAATGAATGAAAACTTTATTTCGAACATTAAAATAAAAACAGAACAAAAACAATAAGTCAACAACAAAATAATGTTACATAACATGTTCGAAAAAGGGTAGTCAGAAGCAGATGCTTATTTTCCCTACCCCTTTATCTTCCCTATTAAATACATTTTACAAAATCCTCTTCTCCTTTTGTGTCTAATATAACAAAATCTCATGGATACACTTATTACATAGGTCCGATATCAATAATTATAATAATTACAATAATCACATATTTTATACGCTAATCTTCGTAATACCCATCCCTCAACGTCATAATGCCACTAGTTACCAAACATCACTGCGGCACCAATGATAATAACAACAATAAAAATAAACATAATATTTATAATAACAGTTAAGATATAATAATAATAATAATAATAGCAACAATAAAAACAAAGTTAACCATAGTTTTAAACGCAGTATTTCCAATCTCACTCATATCCCATTTTCTTCATCCCTGTATTTCGCCAGTAATGATTTTTTGTATTAAAATTTGAACACATGAACAGTTGGACATTGTTTGATCTTATCTTGTAAATCATTCCAAAGTTTGACTCCACACACAGACACACACATACTTTTCCTGGTTGTGTAGGAGAAAATGCAGGTTCGATAATCTTTTAAGTCTTCTTACGTGATTTAATAAAGTACACCGGGGCTTGCCATGAGAGGGAGCTCTTTATTTCGTCATCCCAAAGAAACTTACAGAACTCCAGACATAACGATGCCTTTATAGCTTCAATTTGAGTACAACCCAAGAGGCGGAGGAGATCTGACGCCTCAACAAAGAAGATGTTGTCGTACCCTTATTAGGACATGTTGTTCGCCTCAGTTTGCTCAGAGGGACCTTGCACAGAGGGACCTTGCAGGTCTCATGCCCTTTTAAGGAAACTCAACTGTCTTGCCAAGGATCTTCTCAAATGATGTCAACATTCCCTCACTACTGTAAGCAAGTCTTTCTACATTTCTAAATGTATGCAACTCTATTCTACAAATGCAAGTCTATTTTCCACAACAGTTGTTCTCACCTTTGGGATTTTGAATTTACTACACTTACAGAGGTACATGGACTTTCAACTACTATGAGAGTTGTGGACCGAAAGTGGATGGGGTTGTTGCATGGCTTGCTCTTGTGTCCTGCCTGTTGCATTGCTGTGGAGCTGCAGCGATGCAGTCGCCATGTTGTTCTCAGGATGAGTTTTTGGACCACGCAATGATCACATTATAAACCTTCAGTCCAACCAAACATATGGAGACTTCTTTATTGCCTCACAATCTACCCACACTGACATTGTGATTGACTGGGAGATTTTGTCGAGGTATTGGGTACCCCTGTTTTAGAACATAATCCGCTTTTGCCGCAAGATTGGGATGCAGTTTGTCTTCTAGTTATTTAGTAAAGTTTAGTCAAGATGGGTAGGGTGTAGGTAATCCGTATTATATGTACTTCAGTCTGTTGGCCCTTTTTTGGCACGTTTGTTGGCCCTTCTCTATCTTCGTGCTTGTTCGTAAAATTGAGTGATTCAAAATATTATTTTGAATGGTGAACTGCTTCTTTTGTTGCAACTGGATTGCTGTAGTGTGCTTTAAGATGAACATTATTAGTAAAAAGGCTATATTACCTGACCTAACAATTTGGTGTTCCAAATACTCAATGCAGGCTATTATGAATGTTCTGTTTGCATCGTCATACAAGCTAGCTTTGGCTAGAAGTTTGGTATCAACACCTAAACTGGCCGCATTTTGGATTTCGATAACACTCGAATGCAAATGAAGTGGCTGTCAAGACCAGAAAGGAGGCAGGACCCACTTGCGTTGGTGGACGCGGGAAGCAGGTCTGTCTGAACGCGGAAGTGGAACTTCCGTGGCAAGCGATGGCAGTGTCGGGAATGGAAAACGGGACAGGAGAGCAAAAACGTGGTCGGGGTTGGAAGCAAGTCGTAAGCCAGGAAAGGAGAGACATGGTCTGGGATAAAAAGAGGTCGAAAGTGGACGTGGTCAGGATCAAAAACAGGTCGAAGCCGGGGAACAGAAAGGAGCAAAAACAGGACAGGTGGGAGTCAGGGTCGGAAAAGGCTTGCCCAGTGTTAACTGAGGTTCGCAGACGGACTGACAAAAGGGCACAGACAGGAGTGGGTACAAGTACTTATCGGGAGACAATCAGAGTCCGAGGCAGTTGGCGCAAAGGGAGCGGGCACAGATGATTCACATCAGTAATCATGACAGTGGCAACTGGTTAGTCTATTGTTTGTCATCGTTTTGTTCCCATTTATAGCCAGTAACGCTAGCCGAGCACCTCTGTTGTGTTGGCCAAATATCACGTATGCCTCAAAGCTCCGTTGTAACCCAATCGGATCCCTTTAAATTTCCGGGAATCATTATTCACACTGACACAATAATGTTCTCAGTTTCAACACAGTTGCTATTTTTTGTGATCTTCTCAAGGTTTCTTCCTTTTCCTCATGTTAAGGTTTTTAGACATTTTCCCTGCCCTCATGTAGGTTTTAGATCAGGAGATGCTGTCATGTCTGTAATTTGCAATAATCTTTGGCCTGTGCAGCCCTTTGAGACTCCTTGTGATAAAGGTCTATACAAATAAACACGACTTGAGTTTTTATTTCCAAATTTCTCACTGCATTTTGTTACTAAATTTGCATTATTGCATTCAGCCAAAAATGCTAAATTATCTGACAACAAAATAATACGATGTTACTCAGAATAATATGACTTTTAAAATTTTATTATAAGCTTTTTTCTCAGTTTGTCTAAACAGATGTTGTGTAGAGTCGTAGAGATTGAGGAAAAAAGTATAAAAATATCATGTATAAAGGAAAAATATTACAAAAATAAAGAAACTTACTGGCTTATTAAAATATTTTTTCTCTCTTTTTTTCACTTTTTGCAGACTTTTCCCAAGCAAATTACAGTAAAATAACTATTTAATCAAATAAGTAAAGGAATGATGAAAAAATAGAAAATTAATAATGCTTATTTTCAAACAGAAATATATTTCATGTATTTTCTAATAGTATTAGTTCATGCAGAATTAATGTGTGTTTCTTATTTCATTATATTATTTCTTGTATTTTAATTGGACTGTTTTCAACATGGAAAAATGGTAAATATTTTCAAAATAATCTTCCATAAAAACAAAGAAACATAGGTCAAATAATGACAAAAAAAACATGATGAAACCATAAACACGTTTTTGAAATTGTGGAAAAAACCTGGATAAGGAAGCTATTTTGTCTGGCGTGGCGACATCGCAGCGCCATACTTGCGCCCCACCAGGCTGGATTAGCCCCTGATTTTTTTTATTTATTTTTTGCACAAATCAGGCCAGCAGGAACTAATTCCCATTTTTTGCCGCCGTTTCTCTCTCTGCTTAGCTGTGCGATAATGTGGAGAGTGCTAGAGTGCGGCCCACCTCAGGCTAGGCGGTGCATCCAAAACGTATTTTTAATTAAAGCTGCTAGCGCCGATTAGAGAGTCCCGGCGAATCTTCGGAATTAGCGTAAAACTTTGACGCCGTGCCTCCGTTTCCGACGGCGTTCCAATTCTTCGGCAGTGACGTCGTTCAATTTCTTATTATTTTATTTTGAAATATGCTATTATGGTTATGCATTTTTTTTTTGCAGGCCCCAATTTCAAAATTATTTTAAAAGACGCCTAAAAGACGTCCAGCAGACGTCTAAGTTTTCTTTCTCATTTTTTTCAAATTTTCTGCTTTCCAAAATGAGAAGAAGAATTAAAAGTAAATTAATATTGGTTTGATTAAGGTTATTTTACTTTAAAGAAAATAAATAAATTAAGTCGATTGTAAATTTTAATAATATAAATAAAACCATTGAAATTAAATGTAAAACATTGAATTAATAAATTAAAAAATCTTAAGTGTGAATTAACATTAAAAATAAATAAATATTAGATTAATCTAGAATTTTTTATAAAAAAATGGATACTCAACAAAATAAAATAATATTTATTTTAAAAAGACAAATAAGAATTAAAATAAAGGCGAATATCCTATTTTATATTACCCTTTTCTACCCCGAGAACTAACCCTAGCCAAAATCTTTCATTCCAACTCTAATCCTAATCCTAATCTTTGCCATAATCATTAATTCTCACTCTAATCCTAGCCTTAACTATTAAATCTATCCTTCATCTAAACCCTTACCCTAACCCTAACCCTAACCCTAGTTTTAATCCCTAATGCAAACCATAGCCTACCATAGCCTATTCCTAACCCTAAACCTAGCCTTATTTCTTAATTATAACCCTAACCCTAAATTAAGCCGTAACGCTAACCCGATATTTAATCATCATTAACCCTATCTAACCTTTCCTCTAACCTAATCTTTTATAGCCCTTTCTACAAAAAGAGTCTGTAAAAAGTTATAATTCTTATTAGTAACCCTAGCCCTAGTCCCAACTCCAAAACTCCAATCCTAACCCTAGCCGTAATCTTTAATTCTATCCCTAATACAAGCTCTAACTATTAAATTTAGCCCTAGCCATAATCCTTGACCCTCAAATCTAAGGTCAATCCTAGCTCTGGCCAGGATCCTTGTTTCTAACCATAACCCTTAACGTCTCGACTAAAAACCCTTCCCGACGTGGCCGGTCTTGTTTAACGTAGAGACGTGTTTGCGAGTCCCGCTGCGCTTCTGACTCCCGCCAGCAGGAACACTCACTTTCCTCTGCGCCATTAATCTTACTTTCCCTCAGCCTTTCGTCCTCCTCTCGCAGAGGGTGGTCCCCCTGCCCCCCTAGATGCTCATTTAGCTCCATCTTACTGTACAGAGCTAAAACTCGTTTCGCTGCCCTCCGAGTGCACTTCACTGTCACTCGGTAACTTCCCTTGCTAGCAGAGAGGAAATGTTGCCAGGGCTTTGGAGATTTTTGATGACTCAGCTCCTTGGAACTTGTTGATGTTTTTTTTTTGTCAAAAAAAAAATATATATCACGAAGTAAAGCCATGCAGCACTCAAAAATATACATTAAAATACTTATAGAAGTACTGCATATTACTGAAAAATAAGATTAATTTTAAAGCTGTAATAATGTCTAGATATAAGATCTAACCCTAACCTGCACAGCCCTATCCCTAACTCCTCCATACCCCTAACCCTGAAAGAGTTCATGCTTGTTTTTCAAACTAATTTCAATTCCACAGGGATGGACTTTGCCTTACTTTTGAACTCGAGACCATTAAGTCTCATTCCGACACTCCCTGAAATGAACGCATGAATCCGGAAAGCGCAAAATAATTTGTCCCAGCGAGCAGGTTGATTTTCTCTCGGATCGTTACTCCCGTGCTAATTATCCCGACGACTCGCACGCCCTAGAGTAACACTAGCAATAATACATGAGCACCTATGAAATCTTTTTTTTTTTTACTTGAAGGCCATTTGGCAAGCTAATGAATGCACGGGAACTGTTTGCTTTGCAGCCGGCTGAGAAATGTGTTCTAATGGGCTCCTCGGGGCGGCCCATTCCGAACCGGCTTCAGAACAACTGTAATTATTAAATAAAGTCAAGGTCAGCGGGGTGGGTGCACTGTTGGTCAATAAGTCCAGAATTACAATCCCGGAATAAACATTGCTAAAACCGGTTTATTATTCAGAATTTTATTGTTGATTACATTGTTTAATTCTTATTTTTTTGTTGTTGTATGAGTACAGTAGACTCATGTTTTGGGGTGTGTGGAGATTTTATACAGAGTTATTTTCATTTTTGACTTTTCAAAAATAGTCACACTAAAAAAATTCCCCAAACAAGAATTGCCCTAAACCTAACATAAACCTCAATCCTAGCCCTAGCCTTAGCCCCAACCATTTCCCCCGTATTTTTTCTTTGAAGCGCTCATATCTTCTCTTGTCATTTTTACTATTTTAATACAAATAGATATGTTTTGGGGGGGTAGTGGTCAAATTTTTGAAAGCAAATTCTCTCTTTTTGTTTAAATGACCCAATTTGGGATTATCTCCATAATTAAACACCAAAAAAACCACAGATTTATTAATTTGGTAATTTTTTGATTTGTGGTTGTATTTCGATCATTTCTCATTTTTCTTTTTAATCAAATAAACTCGTTTGTTTTGGTATGGGGGACTAATATCCAAAGCAAAATATTTATTTTCTAGCCCAATTTGGGCTGAATACAGAAAGGCTGTTTATTTACTTATATTTCTTAAACAACCACCATTGGTCTTTAATACAGAATAATCTATTTTTTGTTCTGGGTTTTTCAATTTTTTATTTTAAACAAAACAAACTTAATTTATTTTTCAGTACTTGAAAATATAATTTTTGCTTTTAAATATATATTTCTTGATACTTTAAAACAACATAAATTTCTTTTTAGGGTTTGTTCTGTAATAAACAACCCTTTTCCATTTTAAATGTATACATATACATCATGATATATATATATATATATATATATATATATATATATATATATATATATATATATATATATATATATATATATATATATATATATATATATATATATATATATTTATTTATTTTTTTTAATACACTATGAATACAATTTCACACAAAAAGAAGAAAGCTATAACTTGAGGGGATGTTGTAACTTCAAGATCCAACCGGTGAGAACCATTAGGAAAAGTATGTGTGTGTCTGTATGTGGAGTGAAACTTTGGAACAAATTATAGGATAATCTCAATCAACGTCCCAATATTCATCTGTTCAAATCCAGATACAATGAAACAATATTGTTAAAGTAAAGAGAGGAAGAAAACGTGGATTGACTGATATTTAGAGATTAGAACCATTATGGAGCAAAATAATGGTTTAAGTCCATGATTAACCTTGGTATTATTATTAAAATTATTATAAATATTATTACCCTGACTAGGGCGGCACGGCGGCGCAGTGGTTAGCGCATCCGCGGTACATTTGTGAGGTCATGGGATCAAACCCAGCTACCAGCCTTCCTGTTGCGGAGTTTGCATGTTCTCCCTGTGCTTGCGTGGGTTTCCTCCGGGCACTCTGGTTTCCTCCCACTTTCCAGAAAACATCCATGTCAGGTTAATTGGCCGGTCCAAATTGGTATGAATGAGTGAGATAGTTGTCTGTTCCTATGTGCCCTGCGACTGTCTGGCAACTGGTTCAGCGTGTCCCCTACCCACTGCCCAAAGATGACTGGGATAGGCTCCAGCACCCCCGCGACCCTACTGAGCTAATGAATGGATTATCATAACTGTTATCATTGCTATCCTTATTATTGTCATTATTGTTGGTGTCTGACTGATATTTAGTGATATTATAAAGGTAATAGATGGGTAAAAGTAATAATGAATATGGTATTGTTCTAACTATTCTGATGGTGATTATTATTACAACTGTTCTATGACTTTTGGTTGGTTGGTTGGATCCCTTAACCACTAGGGTTTTAAGGGCACCATTTCCTGTGGTGTGTCTTGGGCAAGTACAGCCTGGAGGCATCCATCCCTCTTCAGGCCAACACGTGTTAAATGATAATTGATTTTATCATTATTGAGGGTTTCCCCCCCAGTTTTTAATTGGACCCAATAAAAAGGAAAATTGTTTTTTTAAAAAATGTTTTTACTTTTTTCCTCACTTATTGTTCTGCCTTTCATTGCAGACTTTTTGCTTGCATTTAAACAAATATATATTTATATCTATATCTATACATCTATATGTCTATATATCTATTACTGCCAGAGGATAACCGGGATGGGCTCCAGCACCTCCGCGACCCTACTGAGGATAAGCGGTGCGGATAATGGATGGATATATTATATATATACTATTATATACTATTATTATTAGTATTATCGGTATTCAAATAATCATGGGACAGAAGCCTTATACAGTCAAAGGACGGGTCAGGCTATTACTTAAGCTTTTTATTATTAAAACAATTACATTACAATTGCTTTTATTGTTGTTGTTATTGTCATTATTATTTTCACTATCAACTGTATGACTATTCTTATTGTCATTGTTGAACATTATTATTGTTATTCTATTGCTGTCGCCATTATATCGCAAATTGTTTGGTAACCCAACTAGCGCCAGAGGGGCCCCTTTTAGTCCCAAATGAAGTTATTTCTGAGGCGGTTAATGGCAAACTAAGACAAGCAATTGAAGCCATCGTTTTCTCCGTTTTTTTTTTTTTTTCGGGAAAGCTCGTAGCGTTCCCGCTCGCATTGATTTTGCCGTGTTCCGCCATTCATTTTTTAAGCTCCCTTGTTTGCTCTGTGCCTCAGGGCGGGCGCTTTAATAAACTCGGTTGATGGCGTGCTCGCTCTCGTCGCCTTGCCGATGTTCGAGATGAATAAATGAAGAAGTGTTGTGGTGCTTCCATATCGCTTCCCCCAGCTGTATTTATTCCACTTGTGACAGGGAACGTAATCCTGAGTGAGAAGCAGACAGATACGGAAAGGCGATGCCAGCCGGCGCTCAAACAAGACTGAAAAAAATCAAAACGATCAGACTTTCCATGTCCAAAAGGATCTGTGACGTTTATAATCGTCAATGGGAGATAAACAGTGAATATTGATGCATTTACTTGCTATCCCTCTCTAATTTTAACACTAATGCTAGCGCTTACCCAAACCCTATCCTGAACCTTAGAAATAACGTAACCCTAGCTTTAACCCTATCCCTAATCTTAATCCTAGCCCTTACCCTAACCCCGCTTAACCCTTAAACCTAGCCTCAACCCTGTCTTTAAATCCTAACCCTAGCCTTAAAACTAAGACTCAATCCAACTCTAATTCTAACTTAACTCTATCCCCAACACTTACGTTCATGCTAGTCCTAAGGCTAGCCTGGCCAAAACCTTAGCCATAACCTTCACCTAGGGGTCACATGCGGCTCTTCAGCCCGCGTTAGTGGCTTGTTGGAACATTCTCAATAGTGCTTGGAAATAGAAAAAGCAGAGAATGGCAAATATATATTTTTTAAATATGGTTCATGTAAGAGGGCAAACAGTTAAAAAACAGTTTTTAAGTAACACTTAAAAAACACACATAAATATAAAAGTAACAAATATTCCAAACCAACAAGTATAGAGAAACACTACAAACAAAAATGATTCTCATCCTTGTCATCACTGTCTATTCCCATCTTAAAGTCACTGTCACCATCTTGGATAGCAGAAATCACATCCTGCACACTGAATCGATGACCTCTCTCTGCTAGTGGCATTCTGAAACGGAAGCAGTAAAACATAAATTAACATACCAATGTACCAATCCTATTTTTACACCCCACTTTCCAACAGTTGCATACATCTTACCTAACCGAACAATTGGAATCGCATCCCAAAAGCATTCCACTCCATTCTATTCTCTACTTTGCACATTTTGACCACCACAAAAGCTCAACGCCATCCGGCAACATTGACATAATAGGCTAAAAATAACATTTTCATGGAAAGAAAATATGTAAATTCTCTAGACATTGTAATAACAAAAAAAAGGCTTTTCACTTACCTGAATATGACCCATCTAAGGCAGGTTGAGGTTCAGACATCTGAAGGGTTTGTGTCTTCATGGCCAGACGGGCTTGACTTATAAACACAACTGTGCAATGACAATCAGGGTAGATACAACAGGATCCAAAAATATAGTCTATAGAAGAAAAAGAATGTTGAGAAATTTTTGGGGTGTGCTCACTGTTACCTTGCCATATGGCAACACTGGGCCTTACAGGATGTTTCAAAGCCTTAAAATGTCACAAGCCAGAAACGGATACAGGACCCAGTAGTGCTCGCTTACTCAGTTTTATTGATAAGAGGGAGAGAAGGGCTTGCTTCCATGATCCAAGGATCGACGGACACGGGTAGCAGGTGGCGGGAAACGCGGAATTGGCACTTCCGTGTCGAGCGAGGATGATCGTAGACTTGCAGGAATACTAGTCGTTAGCCGGAACGGGAGAGCAGGGGCGGTATCGAGTTCGGAAACGAGTTCGGCAACAGGTGTCAGGCAGGTAGCGGGGCAAAACAGGTCGGATATCGGGATGGCAGAACAGGGCAGAATCGGGTCCGAAACAGGTCGGCAACGGGTATCAGGCAGAGAAAAACAGGGCAGGAAAAACGTCTGAAAGTGAGAGCTTGCCGAGCTGGGACCATCAGTTTGCAAATATCTGACAGGGTTCACTTTAAAGCCGGGGGTTTAAAAAGAGTCTATTGGCCAATCAGCTTTCAGGACTGATGGTGCCAATTGGGCAGTCACAGGTGCCTTGAATCGGCAATCGTGACATAAAAATGCTTAGAACAAGAAACATTTATGTGTAAATCTCTATTTTGATTTTTAAAGGTTGTGTAACACCGTTATTTATTTGTTTTTTTAGGGCTACAGACATTATTCTTTATGTTTTGTCTGTTTTGGCTCTTTCAACATGTTCGAATGCTGACCCCTGCCTTAACCCTAGTCACAGCCCTAACCCTACCGTTCACCCACCGTAGTCCTAACCCTAAAACCCTAACCCTATCCTTTCAAATTAGGTTTTCAGCCTCACTTTCAGGTTTTACAGCAATTCTTCGGGTTCAACCTAGGGTTTTAAACTAAGGTTTTGGCGTCGTATTGAGGTTTTAAAGGCTATCCCTAACCTCTAACCTAACTCTGCTCTAGCCCCGACCCCTAACCCCTAATCTTTCAAACTAGGGTTTTAGACTCTTGTCAAGGTTTTTGGGCTTTCGACCTAGGATTTTGAATAAAGAGTTCATCATAATATTTGGGATTTACATCTAAACCCTAAATCCCAACCTACCCCTAACATTTCAAACTAGGGGTTGGGCTACTACTAAAACAGACTAACATTAGTCCATTAAAACAGGTTTTTAAACCTAACTGAAGGTTTGGTTTTGTGGTTTTAAACCAGGGTTGATATATCTAATTGGACTTTTCAATAATTTTGCTTAGAATATGATATACAATTACAATAAACACCATGCCCCAGAGCCAAAAAACAAAACACAGTATGATTTTGGGTTTGAAATTCATAGTGCTCCAAGCCTCTCTACCGAAAATCAATCATGCACTCTCATTATCGGGCAACATGACGGCCGCCTCGGTGGGTACGGCTCATTAGAAGCGACACCTCTGTGTGGGGCCTTTACTCCACGGCGGACATTTTTGACTTGTTGTGGAAGCCGACAGCGAAATATATTTCCTGCTAGCGTCGAAATCCTGATATGTGTAAATGTCACGGGTCAAAATATCTCGGAATAAAAAAATACAAAATTGTGTTTGATTTGAAAGTAGCAGTTTGGGTTTAACACAATATTCGGTTTTGAATTGAATTGAATCGTCATCATTGTGATAGATATCAGCGTTGTGAAACATTGTATGAGACGGGATTAGACATGGAACTCCAGGGTTAAACATATAATACAAGACTTTAAAGAGAAAAAAGGTAAAACACTATCAGGATAAATTGTCAAAAAACTAGCCAAAATGATAATAATAATGCAATGGAAAAGAATAGTTCATCGTCAGAATAGTGCAATGAAAGAAGTGCAATAACAATAAACAGGAACAATCAAAACTCTAATTGACTTATGACCAGTGTTGGGAATACGTACCGGCATTATTTTTTTCCAGTAACGGGATCATCTAACTAATTATTTTTTCCTCCGTTACTCTGCCGTTATCGTTACTAAGGGTCAAAAGTGGTGCGTTACTTTGGCTGCAGAACGCCAACGCCGGCATACCCCCGCAAACCTGACACCGGTTTCCTGCTCTCCTTAGAACTATTTACGTCACCTCTTTTTGGATCATGTCAGCATTCAAAATAGCGACCACCATACAGTTAGATAGCGATTACGAATATAGTATTTACGAATGCGCCGTAAGTGGAACAAAGGCTGAGTTTTAACAGCACCCGTCTCATGTCGTTAGCAAACGAAAAGTGTCTATGAGCCGACTCTTAGAAGTGAACGAGGGGAGCCGGCTCCCCACTTATCAACAGAAGGCTCCCTTCAAAACGTCTTTTTTCTTGTGATTGGTCAAAATGCATTTTAAGGAATTCTGTGCTGTTAACTGTAAAGTTGCTGATCATAAAACGGTTAAAATTATTTTGTATTTTTTATTGTAGATTTTTAATATTTTAATAATATTTCTTGTGGGCTCTAGGACCCCTGCGACCCTACTGGGGATAAGTGGATGGATGGGATTAAAGCAACTAAAAAAAAAAATACCTGAAGAGCCATTTGTGACCTGAAAGAGCCAGCTCTTTCAGTGAGCCGAGCCCAAAAGTCGGTTCTATAAAAATGGTCGGAATTGCCACCTCGACAAGTAAACTCTGGTCAAAGACGTCTCCGTTGTATTTCGTATTTGCTCGATAATTTTCAAATTCTTTGACATTCAACAACTTCTTTTTAAAGTAACGGAAATAGTTACCCTCCCCGGTAATTAGTTCATTTTACCACCAAGTAATTCACCTACTACCTCGGTTACTTTTTGAAAGAAGTAGTGAGTAACTATAACTAATTACTATTTTAAAGTAACCTGCCCAACACTGGCGGCAGCTGTTCAGAAATGTTTTCAAGTTTTGGTGATTTGTCCCTTGATAGTCTTACACAGATGGTCTGTAGGGCCAAATAAACTACTCGCCTGCTTGACCAGTTTCCGGCTTTTCTGGTGTAAGATCTATTTGGGATCAAAGGATTTTATACATTTTGACTATAAAGGATTTTATACGATTGACTCATAATGCAATGAAGATTTTCACCGAGTGGGCTTTAGTTCAATTTACAAGGTCAGGGCAGGCTGTTTGAAATGCATAATATTTTGTCGAGGGAATTTCCATAACAGGACTCCTGGAGGCAACGTTGTTTTGGGAAGCCAGATATCAAGGCGCTCGTGGATGGGATTGGGAAGCCCAGGGGGCTTCCTAGGCACACCCATGGGAGGAGCCGACACACTATGTTGCGAGGAGACGTGGGCCAATAAGAAAAAGCTAACGGACTTCAGAATAAGGCCAAGCCACAACCTCCATCCAGACCTCTCCCGCCACTTACGTCCAAACCGGTCACTACTTCGGCCATCTTCGATGGAGTACACTTAGTTTCATTGTTAGGAAAATAATCCTGCCCCCAAATGGAAATGTCGGCTTCCTGGTCATTTTTCCCTCAAGAAACAAGCGCGCATAAATTGTCTGGTGAATATAGGTTGTGTTTGGTTAATGGAGTCAGATAACTAACTTAAACAATTTGGTAAACGGTACATTTTGATCATTAATTTCAAACAGGGTCTTAGGACCTTCAGTTTTAAATATTATTAATATATCGCTATCCTCGGGTGTTGTTCCTATAGCCTTCATGTCCGTTGTCATTGAACCCATGCTTAAGCAACGTAACCCTGACACGGAAAGCTTATGTAGTTATAGTTGTCAAGAACCGGAACAGAAGGAGAACCCAAAAGCTTTTATTTTACAGGAAAATGGGGCAGTAATGCACGTTAACCTAAACGCCAGTGTTTCGGCGTTTGTTGGACGTAAGGCATAAGACAGCAGTCTGGCGTGGAATGAGAGGAAGCAAGAGGCAGACAAGATCGTTACCAATTGCACGAGCAGATATCGGACGGATGGGGTCAATACCGGACAGGAGGGGACGGACAGGTTTCATATCAAAACTGGATATCGAAATTAAACAGGACAAACTAGACGGGAACAGTACCGGACAGGAAATACCAACAGAAGACTGGACCGAGTCAAAACCCACGTCTTGCGGGCGCAGAGGTTCGTTGACGTACTGACAAAGGGTGAGTGAGAGTACTGAGCTTAAATACAACAGAAGCCAATCCGTCAACGAGCCGCAGCTGGCGCCAATTGGGCACCATGGCAACCGTGACAATAGTCCAGTGTCAAATCTACCATTTTTTGCAAAATAACTAAAAAAGTTCATCGCGCAGCAGCTGAACGACTTTATGTTGGAAACTAATCTCTTTGAAACTGTTCAGTCAGCATTCAGAGCAAATCACTTGAGTGAGACAGCCCTGGCTAAAGTAACCAGTGATCTCCTCTTAGCAATAGATTCTGGGTACTAGTCAATTCTACTGCTGCTGGATCTCAGTGCTGCTTTTGATACTATGGACCACAACATATTACTTGTTCGTCTAGAAAAATGCATCGATATCTCAAGAACTGTACTCTTGTAGTGTAGGTCCTACCTGCCAGACCGGACGCAATGTGTTAACTCGTCAAATCTGACCTCTGAACATTCTAATGTCCCCTGTGGTGTTCCACAGGGCTCTGTACTTGGCCCCCTACTTTTTAGTATTCATATGCTTCTGATTGGTGATATTATCCGCAAGTAAAATATTAGTTTCCATTGCTATGCAGATGACACTCAACGGTATCTCCCGCCGGAGACAACTGGTCAGTTAAGTTGTCGAAATCTGGAGGCCTGCCTTACTGAGATACAAAGACGTATGTCATTTAATGTCTTGCGCCTTAACCCAGAAAAAAACAAAATGTTGATTCTTTGGTCTAGCTCATTGTCGTGACTTGTTCTCAAACACTGCCCTGAACCTCAACAAATGTAATATCACCCATAGTGACTCCGTCAAAAATCTAGGTGTTATATTTGATCCTAATCTGTGGTTTCAGTTACATGTGAAAATATTACTAGAATAGCTTTCTTCTACCTCCATAATATTGCGAATATTTGCCCGATGCTGTCTCAATCAGATGCGGAAATTATAATTAATGCGTTTATTGCTTCTCGGCTTGATTTCTGTAATTTATTGCTTTCTGTTCTCCCGATGTCTAGCATCAAAAGTTTGCAGCTGGTTTAAAACGCGGCAGCGAGACTTTTGACTAAGACAAGAAAGTTTGAGCATATCACTCCTATATTCGATAACTTGCACAGGCCCCCAGTCCGCTTAAAATGTGACTTTAATGTTCTTTTACTAACATACAAATGTTTGCATGGTCTTGTCTTATCTTATCTCTCTGATTTGATATCCCCCTATGTTCCTTCACAGAGTTTCTGCTCGGAATATGCCGGTCTACTTGTCAAGTCAAGTCATTTTTATCTGTATAGCCCTTAATCACAAAGTGTCTCAAAGGGCTTCACAGGTTATTACACAGACTATTTTTTCAAACTATTATTACACCATCCCCTGATCTGGAACCAACATGAGGGCAAAGAAAAACTCAAAAACCTCAACATGAGGAAAATGAAGAAACCTTGAGAAGGGACCGCACATGTGGCATCCCCCTTTCAGGATTACCAGACAGCAAAGGATGTTGCAATCACAAATAATCCAGAGATATTGTCCACGAAAAGTATACCGGTAGGTTATTCATATGCTATAGAGTAGAAGTGTGTTTTAAGCTTAGATTTAAACATTACCACTGAGGTTGCAGATCAGATCTCAGGGGGAAGAGCATTCCACAGCACCGGTGCCAGGATGGAGAACGCTCTCGAACCAGCACAACACTTCTTGGCTCTTGGGATCACCAGAAGACCGGCTCTCTCAGAACGAAGGCTTCGGACCGGAACACTGGGGGAAATCAGATCTGAAAGATATGAGGGGGCAAGTCCATGTATGATTTTGTATAGTACTAAGAGCACTTTGAAATCCCATCTTAGGCTAACAGGGAGCCAATGCAGGTTAGCCAAAATCGGTGTGATGTGATCGGACTTTTTTGTCTTAGTTAAAAGCTTCGCTGCAGCATTTTTTACCAGCTGAAGACTCTTGATTTTGGACTTCGGGAGATCCAAGAGCCAAGAAGAAGTCTGCAGGAACCAATCAGGAAACGAGCAGCAGCTGGAGCCAAACGAGAGGTTATAGGTGAGGGCAATGGGCAAAACATGACAGATTCATGTTTTCATTGAGGGTTTTCAAAATGTTCTAAATTTTGGTTTCAACTTGAATTAGAGATAACTCTGTGTTTGAGGTGGAGTGTTCTTCCTTTACGCCGTCACCCCTCTTTCTCGCGGTTGTTGTTGAATAAATGTCAGGCTCATTAATAACTTGACAAACTCGTAAATTCGCCATCCAACTTTCCACGGGCTACTGTTTAATTAAAGCGCCGAGCAGATGGCTCCTTTTGGAAAGCGTCTCCGATGGCGGCATAAGCGTGAGGAGTCATTAAACTTGACTCCGGCGAACCCCAAGAGTCGCACTTCCTTTGCCACCATCGTCCTCCGATACGGGTTAATAATTGTCAGTACGCCCGGTAAACACACGGATTCGTTCCAGTAAGTGAGAGGGAAGGTGGGGGGATCAATTTGTGCGAGTTACTTCTGATGGAAGAGCTGTCGGTTTCCTACGAGCCACGCCGGGATTCGGTTCCCATCGGGGACGAAGAGGGGACCAAATTGTATTGGCGGTGATGTGCCTGCCAAAAAGAGCAACCATTTTGTTTTTCTGCCTTCATCCACTTATTAGGATCAGTTGGAACCACGGGGCGATGAAACGGTGGCCCGCACTTTAATTGACATGCGTACCCCAAAAATGCTTAATGTGGAAGCCCCATTATAATAACCTTGTCACCAATGTTCCCTGTAATTTTCCACGGGTCTGAGCGTTCACACAAAGTCGGTGAGCAACGCTTGAAACAACAGTGAGCAACCATAATCCCAAGTGTGGCAATGCAAAATGAGTTTCCGGCAATGCAAAATGATTTTTCTCTTTTGAATGAATTGACTCATGTACTATTGCAAAGGTTGTACGGCCTACAAACGTCGTTTGTTCTTACAATTCTTTCACAAGATATTCATTTCTTTTTATTTCCTGATATATTTTGTCGCATAATTTTAACATTTTTGGGGGCTTATTTAGTCGGTTGCAAGATACAGAACTGTACTTAATCACATTTTTAGTGGAAGTACAATGTTGGCAACAAGATTCACTTGATAGAATTGGAAATTATTTGAATGCAACACAAACTTTTTCTTGGCTTTTTTCCAAATTTTTCCTTCTTTTTTTCTCAGCTTTTCACTACTTTTTCATTTTGGTATTTTTTTCTTTTTTGTTCTATCCTCCCTTCTTTTAGGTCGTTTTGTGCATAATTTTACATAATATTTGGTCATGTTGGGATTAAAGAAGCGAAAACAACCTGAAGAGCCGCTTAGGACCCGAAAAAGCCGGTTCCTGTTGGTGAGTCGAGCCGAAGAAGCCGGTTCTCGACCAACTCTACTAACTTTACTCAACTTCGTTCTACTCTGACTCGACTTCAAAACACCGCATTTAGGACACGACGTCAGGGGAACCCGTGTATTTTTACCTACATGCACTGTAACTTTGACTTAAGTCGCTTCTTAATTAGTAATTTTGAGCCCTCATTTTTGTGCGCCGGCTAGATTTTCTTGTGCGTAAAGAATGTGCGAGCAGTGCGCAATTGCGCACGCGCGCAGCTTAGAAGGGACACTGCTTGTCACTGGGCAAAGTTATTAGAAGGCTCACTCCTGGAAATGGCCACTGACTTTGAGATCCCACAAGAAGAAATCCCCACATGAGTATGATCTGGTGTGGATGGACTGTAGAAACCCTTGGACTGATTTAAGATCCAAGACAAAATCTTGTACAGGGACCGTACCGTCGCGTGACTTGTTTGGTTGGTATTCCCAATTATTTAAAAGACTGTCTTGGGACTAGCAAGGGAACTCCAGACCTATCTTAATGAAGAGAAACTTGTGTCCCTTACACCTTCCCCTTCCCCTTTTTTTGTTTCGTTTTGTTTTGATCTGGTATGAATGCACTCTGTGGAAACCCAGGTAGAGATATATGATCCGAGCCAACTAGTTTTAGAGAGAGGTCTTTGAGACTCAGTAGGACCAAGGACACTCCCGACTTATCTATTTTAAAGAGGGCCTGTGTACCTTCCCCTTCGCTTTGAGGTGGAAATGGAACAGTCTTTGACTCGATTCAATCTGGTATGAATGGACTCTGTTTAAAACAGATTTAGGATTCAAGACAGAATCTTCTCCAGGGACATTTTCAGTCTCACAAGGATATTTCAGTTGGTGGTTCTAGCTAGTTTAAAGGACAGCGCCTTGAGACAAGGTATAAAGAAAGTAGTGGGACAAGGGAGAAGCAAGAGAGCTTACGACCTATCTTTCTGAGATGAGTCCTGTGACACTTACTCTTTCCCCTTTGTCTTTGGGAGAATGGGACAGTCATTGTTTTGAATTAGTTTGGATCCAAGACAGAAGCTTGTACAGTACCCTGTCAGTAAAGCAGTAATATTTCAATTGGTGCTGCCGTAAAGTTTGAGGGACAGCATCTTTGGACTAAGTACAGTAGGACCTAGGGCATTCCCTACTTATCTATATGTAAGGAGCCTTGTGGCCCTTACTATTCCTCTTTGCTTTGAGGCAGAATTGGACAGTCTTCACCTCCTCGTAAAGGCGCTAGAGTACGGTGCAAAAGAAAATAGCAATCAGGACTCTTGATGACTTTCTTATGCAGTCCTGAAATGGAAAATAGAAAATAGACGCCTCTACGCTTTCACCTGGTGTCCAAATAAATACAAGTTGTGTCAATTTTTTCAATTTCCCCTTCAAGTCCTCTACAAACAAGTGTACCGGTGCCACTCTGCATATTTATTTAGCTTTCTCTATTTATTTATTTCTTCTATTTGCCCATTGAGGCCATCTGTCTGGCACATCCTGCTTTTGAATTCGTTGCTTTATAACAAAACGTTGCCATCTGCCAGAAGTCACGTTTTTAGAATGTATTTCTGACTTTAGTTTGCAGTTATTGATGAGTTCATTATTTTTGAATACATTAATTTATATAGAAATTTGTTTTTAGCTGGTTATTGTTATCGTTAGTTTACGAAAAAATAAGTACTGCATATTTAATAAATTTCAATAAAGATTTTTATTATAAATACAGTATATGTATATGGCTGCGGCACAGTTCATGTCATGGGAACCTGTCGTGGGTTCAAATCCAGCTCCAGACTTCCTGTGCGGAGTTTGTATGTTCTCCCCGTGCTTGCGTGGGTTTCCTCCGGGCACTCCGGTTTCCTCCCACATTCCAAAGACATGCATTTCAGGTGAATTGGCCGGTCCAAATTGTCCCTAGGTGTGAATGAGCGAAAGAGTTGTCTGTCCCTGTGTGCCCTGCGATTGGCTGGCAACCAGTTCAGGGTGTCCCCTGCCCACTGCCCGATGATTGCTGGGATGGGCTCCAGCACCCCCGCGACCCTACTGAGGATAAGCGGTACGGCTAATGAGATGAGATGAGATATTTACACATGTATATATAGGGGCAGTACGGCGGAGCAGTGGTTAGCGCGTGTGCGGCACAGTTCTGAGGTCATCAGATTGAACCTCCTGTGTGGAGTTTGCATGTTCTCCCCGGGCTTGCGTGGGTTTCCTCTGGGCACTCCGGTTTCCTCCCACATTCCAAAAACATGCATGTCAGGTTAATTGGCCACTCAAAATTTTCCCTAGGTGTGAATGATTGAGTGAGTTGTATGTCCCTGTGTGCCTTGCGACTGGCTGGCAACCAGTTCATTGCCCATTGCCCGAAGTTGGTATTTGCTCTGGCACCCCCGCGACCCTACTGAGGATAAGCGGTGAAGATAATGGATGGATGGATATATATATATATATATATATATATATATATGTCACGAGGCGTGGTGGCGTGGAAGGTGACCGGACCAGAACGGAGGCAGGAGGCATGAAGGGAGAACTCAAATGCGTTGACGATCCATAAGTTTTATTTAATAAAATAAAAGTCGCCCAATACTCCGGGGCAAAACAGAACAATACAGAGTTCCTCCGGCACGAACTCAACAGGACATGGCATAACAGACTAAAACATGACAAGGCATAACAGACTAAAACAGGACAAGCATAACAGACCGGGATTGTGTATAAGAGTAATGAACCAGCAACCGCAGAGCCCACAATGCAGCCTTAAATAGCAGACCCACAATTAGTGGAACTGCTTCAGCTGTTGCCCAGAGGGCGGGGCAGACTGGTCACCAAGGCGACCGTGACAGAGCCCCCCTCTTAAGGGACAGCTCCCGAGGTCCCAAACAGAAAAAATTACAACCTCACGCCCCGGAATGTTGACGCTCGCAATTGGGGCAACCCCACTCCCTCCTCCGAACACGCAGGAACAGGGAGAGGCAGGCGCCATCTGCGTCGGGCGGATCGGAATCGGCGCTCGGCAGGGAGGGGGTCTGGTGGGCAAACTGGACAGGGGATAACAGACAGGCAGAACCGACGAGAACAGGACAGGCAAAATCAGAACAGGTAAACAGGACAGGCAAAATCAGAACAGGTAAACAGGACAGGCCTCTACAGAAGAGTCGCACTCAGGACAGGCCTCTACAGAAGAGTCGCACTCAGGACAGACCGATGCAGAAGAGTCGCACCCAGGTCAGGCCGATGCAGAAGAGTCGCACCCAGGTCAGGCCGATGCAGAAGAGTCGCACTCAGGTCAGGCCGATGCAGAAGAGTCGCACTCAGGTCAGGCCGATGCAGAAGAGTCGCACTCAGGTCAGGCCGACGCAGAAGAGTCGCACTCAGGGGGTTCAGGTTCAGAAGAGTCAGACACTGGGGGTTCAGGTTCAGAAGAGTCAGACTCTGGGAGTTCAGGTTCAGAAGAGTCAGACTCTGGGGGTTCAGGTTCAGAAGAGTCAGACTCTGGGGGTTCGGGTTCAGAAGAGTCAGACTCTGGGGGTTCGGGTTCAGAAGAGTCAGACTCTGAGGGTTCGGGTTCAGAAGAGTCAGACTCTGGGGGTTCGGGTTCAGAAGAGTCAGACTCTGGGGGTTCGGGTTCAGAAGAGTCAGACTCAGGGGGTTCGGGTTCAGAAGAGTCAGACTCAGGGGGTTCGGGTTCAGAAGAGTCAGACTCAGGGGGTTCGGGTTCAGAAGAGTCAGACTCAGGGGGTTCGGGTTCAGAGTGGCGATTCAGACAGGACAGGCGGAATCAGAACAGGCAAGACATGAGAGGGTCAAAATCAGAACAGACAAGACATAAGAGAGTCAAAATCAGAACAGACAAGACATGAGAGAGTCAAAATCAGAACAGACAAGACATGAGAGAGTCAAAATCAGAACAGACAAGACATGAGAGAGTCAAAATCAGAACCGGCAAAACAGGAGGAGCGGAGTCGGACTGGCAGGCAGCGGAGTCGGCCCGACGGGCAGCGGAGTCGGAGTCGGCCCGACGGGCAGCAGAGTCGGGCTGGCACGCAGGGGAGACGGAATAGCAGGCAATCGGCACGGGAGTCGGGCAGGCAGGCATGAGAGTCGAACAGGCAGGCGTCAATTCTTCCCGGGACCCCATTCGAGGCACAGCAAGGGCCACGACGGGCGGGGCCGTGGTTCGAACGGGCAGGGAAGGCCAACTCAGTAGGCGCCTGCCGAACTGCGCTCTCCAGCTCTCCCCAAGTCGCGCTGGGATCGTTCGCTGAGTTCTATTTGTTGGCTGGTTCATTCTGTCACGAGGCGTGGTGGCGTGGAAGGTGACCGGACCAGAACGGAGGCAGGAGGCATGAAGGGAGAACTCAAATGCGTTGACGATCCATAAGTTTTATTTAATAAAATAAAAGTCGCCCAATACTCCGGGGCAAAACAGAACAATACAGAGTTCCTCCGGCACGAACTCAACAGGACATGGCATAACAGACTAAAACATGACAAGGCATAACAGACTAAAACAGGACAAGCATAACAGACCGGGATTGTGTATAAGAGTAATGAACCAGCAACCGCAGAGCCCACAATGCAGCCTTAAATAGCAGACCCACAATTAGTGGAACTGCTTCAGCTGTTGCCCAGAGGGCGGGGCAGACTGGTCACCAAGGCGACCGTGACAATATATATATATATATATATATATATATATATATATATTTTTTTATCTGTGAAGCACATAATACACGAATAAATACGGTAGCTCAATTGTCCTGGAACTGTAAGTTTATTGAATAAAAAATATAATATTTTGTAGCAATGATTAAAAATATGAATGTTTTCTGTTGAATAATAATTCTCTCCAAGGTACAGTGTGTAATATTTGACCACTATATGACTCTGTAAGGTGTCAGTTAACTAAAAACAAATGCTAAAAAGCACAAGAAAGAATACCAACTATGGGGACTAAAAGTGACCAAAATACGAAAAAAAGGAAAATATAAAAGGAAATAAAAGAAAACAAGAAAAATGAAGAGGGAATGAAAACACAAACAAGGAAAAGGAAAACAGAAAAAAGCCCCTAAAATGCGGAGGGGAAGAAATAGAGAAAGAACATCAGAGAAACAAATAAAAGAAAGAAAAGGAGGTAAAAATGTAAAAGAAAAGATAAAAATCAAAAAATGATAAATTCATATTTAAATTGAGCAAAACATCTTACAGTGGAATGATAATTACTACATTAAAATGATATGCCAAAGAAAGAACATATGTTAACATGACTCAGCACTTTCCCCAGAAAGACATTCAACTCTTCCAGACAGAATGACATTGAATATCAACACCATATTTTACAGGCAATTAAGTAGGTTACCCTAGATGTGAAAAATGCCCCAACATTTTTTTCTCTTCATTTTGTCTGTGGTCTGTGCGACTTGTGATTAAGGGCTATACAAATAAATATGACTAGACTTTACTTGATACTTCAAACATTTTAGTTACTATTTTAATCAATATAATTTTATTTTTCAATTGAAGTTTTGCTACCACAAGTAAGCGCTAAATAATACTCACTGTCACTTTAAAGGACTAAAAATAAATAAATTAAGCACTCCACTTTCGGAATGCCAATCTGTAAAATGCGCTTCCAATTTCAGTCGCTAGGGGTCAGCCTTCCCCACGCCGCTTTACCGTGCGTCTCCATCCGCGCTCATAAAGAAGCCAAGCTCGTCCTCCGCTGACGCACACGCACGTACGCCGCGTAGCACGCAGTCCAGCCGGGCTCTCCTCCTTCTCCTCCTCCCCTGGCACGCTCCGAAAAGACCCCCAAGACCCTGTCCCCCCTTCAAACTTACTCCTCTCCCGCATCCAAGACCTTTTTCTCCTTTTTCCTGCGGCGCGCGTTGCAGGCTTGGAAGTTAAGTTCCGGGATGCGCGCGGCTCTCCAGCCGTGTTTCGCGTATCAGTCTGCGGGTTTTTGCACCTAGTGTTGACCCCCCTCACCCACGGACGACAGTCCAAGTTCTTCCAGGGAAATGGACCTGGTGAGGAAGCAAGGCGGATTTGTTTGATTTGGTCCGAGTACTATTAGGAACTACGAACCACGAAGCTTGTAGACTGTGTGGCATCAAGAAATTCGGTTCCCAGGACCGTCACAATCCACCGGGACTCGCTTGGCACTTGTTGGACTCTTTGGAGACCATGTCGGCTGGATCATCGATGCGGCGCGCCACGTGGATTTTATTCCTCCTTTTTGTCGCACGCACTGCGCTCGGTCAAGGTAAGAAGCCCAAAAATGTTTTGGAATTCCTTTGGTAAGGAATCTACAGGCTGGGTTTGGATCTTGTCAAGGACAGGTACTCTAGGACTCTCCTGTTATGCAAAAACGGGACCTGGCATAAGTCCGCTACTTTGATATTGACCTGTAAAAATGATTCGGTTCTACTGTTTTTGCCCAGCGAGGATTACGGGGTTAGGATTTGAGGTTTGGGCTGGGTACTAGGTTTAGGGATCAAGTATAGGGTCAGGATCCAGGTGTTAGGGATGCGGTTTAACATCAGGGACGGGGTTTACGGCTAGGGTTAGAGGTGATGTCTAAGGTTAGTGCTTACGTTTTAGGTTAGAGTTCAGGTTCCAGGTTCTAGGATCGAGGACAGGGGTGTCAAACAGGCAGCCCTCGGGCCGGATCAGACCTGCTAAGAGAATGAATCAGGCCCGCGAGACAACGCTCAGAGAAGTGCAAGAGAAAAATGAGCTGCAGGCTGACATATGTCCTCTTGATGTTGCCAAAGCCAGGTGCCTCTCACAAAGACGCTTTACTTGTATTTCTTTCTCTTTTCCCTTTATCTCCCACTCTGTCCCTCTCTCTTTCACTCTGTCTTTCTTTTTCTTTCTTTGTTCCTATTTTTTCTCTTTAGCTCTTTTGTTTTTACCTTATTTTACTCTCTCTTTCTTTTTCACTCTTTTCTCTCACTCGCTTTCCCCTTCTCTCTTTCTCCCCTTCTCTTTCTCTTCTCTTTTCTCTCCTTTTTAATGTTCCACTTTCTATTCCTCTTTGGATTTCTTTCTTTCCATCTCTTTCGTTCCCCCTCTCTCACTAGTTCTCTTTTTATCTGTTTCTCACGTTCTCTCACTTTCTCTCTCTCTCACTCTTTCTCTTTCTTTTTTCCACCCTTTCTTTTTTTCCCTGTTTCTCTTTTTTCTTTCTCTCTATTTATCTCTCTCTATTCTGCTAGTCCGGCCCCCGGGAGAATGTATTTTTCTATCTTGTGGCCCCCAAGTTAAAATGAGTTTGACACACCTGATATAGGATATAAGGTCAGGATAGGGTTTACTGCTAGGGTTTAAGGTCTAGGGTCACTGATTACAGGCTAGGGTTGGGGTTTATTGGCAAGGGGCAGGGTTGGTTTATAGGGTTCAGGATTAGGCTGCAGGGGTGAAAGCTACTTTTGTTACTCATTAGCGCAAAGGGCACATGGTTTGATATGCATTTCTAAAATAAACAAATTATCCGATTATTAATATGTTACTATATTACCAGGCTTGTTGGAAGTAGTGTGAAATACTTTTCGTCAAGCAATAAAAAAATATTTTACCAGAAAATTATAATGACCCAGCACTGGTAAGCTATTTTCAGAACAGGTCCACCGGCACCTGAGGTGTCCTTAGGGGGCATCCTGGTGCCCGCGGAAACCATGTTGGAGACCTCTAGTGTACGGTTTGTGTTAGGATCTAGGTTTAGGATTAAGGTTTATGGTCTAGAGTTCAGTGACTGGGGTTAGGATGTAAGGTTGAGGTGTAGAGTTTGTGTTGGGGTTTAAGTATCAAGGTTATTGTTTATGGTCTAAGGTCTAAGTTGTAAGATAAAAACGTTATGGTTGGGGTTTAGATTTTAAGGTTAGAGTTTGGAGCTAGGTTTAGGGCCAAAGTTGTTCCTTATGCAGATACATTTTCCCCAATGTATTTTTTACTTTTTTTTTTTTACAAATAATTTGCCATATTTCTTAATAGTATTTCTAGTAAAACAAGACAGTAATATTCATAACTTTTAAATACTAAGTAAAATCTTATGTATCTTTAAAGTAGAAACATTAGCTTTATTTTTGTCCAATATTATTTGTATGGATTTTAATCAATCCATACAAATATCTTAAAATAAAAACAAGTACAATATTTACTACAATTTTCCATCAATTATTTTTCCCTTTGACCTTAAAAGTAACTTTGTTAGACAAACAGAAATGTAAAATAAAAATCTTTAAAAAAAATTGAAAACAAAAAATAATGACAAATAAAAAGGAATTAATAGTTAAGATTATTTTTTAAATAAGAAAAGGGTATTAGAATAATACATAATAATATAAATAAATAATATGTAATAATAAATATAAAAAAAGAATCATAGAATTATAACAAGAATAAATGGACTAAAAATTCAGATAAATTAATGACGATAACTAAAAAGAAAAATGAATTCATGAAAATAATTGAAAAACGGGAAAGAAAGCGATACAAATTAAAAATAAATAGATCAAATATTGAAAATAGCTCAAATGAAAAAGATAAATTAATAAAAATATTCAAAAATGTAGAATACAATTATTTTTTAGAATTTAATTTGAATACAATTACACTGTAAAAATGAATAGGATCAATAATAAAAAATATTTTATTTGTATTAAAAAGTAGAGTAAAATTGTAAACTTTCAAGGTCCCCTCAGAGAAAAGAAAAATGGATACCCTGAGTGGCGCCCACTCAATAATGGCGCGTTGATTTGACGGGTTCAAAACAAACGAGGAGTCTGTAAATCCATCTTTCATGAGGGCCCATCTGAGCGGCCGACGTTTACAAGGGCCGGGCAAGCGGGTGCGCTCTGGATTAAGAGTCCCGACATGGCCCCATTCTTCACCTCAGTGCTCGCTTAACCAAGCACCCGGTAGACGTTTTATTTTGGCGAGGTGGTTGAAAATGACCCTGTGTGGGAGTAAGGGCTCGGCTTGTTTTTGTTCAAGGGCCAGCCTAGCAAAACTGCTTTTTAACGACGGAAGAATGTCCTTCGAGGGCCATCGAGTGTTGGGGGGGTGGGGACTGATGGCTTGGTGGTCCGATCGTGGTTTTTTAAATTTCTTAAACAGGACTAGATGCGTTGTAGACTTGTCTTCAGATATAGCAAAAGTCAATGATTTAAAATTTAAGGGGAAAAAAAGGAGAGGGACTATAAGTCTACGCCCAGCTTTAAATTCAGGGTTCGGACGGGCGCTTGAAATCTTTGAAAATGGGTGAATCTTATGTTGGGTTTTTAAGGCTTGAAAAGTGCATGAATTTTGGGTAAAGTGCTTGTAAATGCTTGAAATTGTTGTCATGTTTCTCAACAAGTCCGCTTAAGAATGAGGCGGACATTGCTCTTTGGTGGCTTCGCTTTGTCATTGCATCTCTACCTTCCTGATTAACGGGAGTTGGCATTAGTTTATATGGCATCGTCCTATGAAACATCTGTTTCATGCTACACCTAAACAGAGCACTACAAAATGTGTATTAGATATATATATAGATACTTTATTCATCCCCGTAGGGAAAATCACACTTCCAGCAGTATCCTTGTGTTGAAAATAAAACAATAATAAAGTTGAAGGAATATAATATATAAGTACCCAATGTAACGTGTTGATATAGAGTATTTGAATAGTGCTTCATAAAAAAATCACTGTAATAATAATAGGGTAATATGCAATGTGGGCGTGTGGTTTAATGTGGGCTTTTACTCCCCCGGGTGGAGTTAAAGAGCCTCATGGCATGAGGAAGAAATGATCTGATCCTAGTACTAGGATTAGGTATCAATGATAGAAATTTATCATGAGCTATCCCAAAAATAGTTTCCCAGTAGGAAATTGTAACGGGAAGAACTTCCTGCAACTATACCCAACACCTGGATGGGGAGAGATTTGTCTTGATGAGTATACACACGCAAGATTAAAAATTGTAAATCTAGATCTTAGATATATTTGTGGCTTTGCAAAATGTGTGACCCCCCTGGATTCACACCTGATTTTTTTTCTTTTCATGGTACTTGGAGGAAGAAACAGTAATGTTGTTTTTAACTAACTTGACTTTTTTTTTAACTAAAATAAAATATTTTAATATTTTGTACATCTTATGTTTTGTCGTTCGTTTTTTATTCTTTGTTAACATATCCAAGGTTACTACGTTTTTATAGGACCTGATATTTTGGAATACGTCATTGTATTTGTTATTTTAATTAATTTAGATTTAGTTTTCAAATGTATGGTTAATTGTTTTGAATATTAAGATTTACAATAAAATGTTATTCATTTATGTATATTTCTTTACTTTGCAATTCTGCATTTTATATATTATTTTTTTAAATGTTAAAACATATTTTATATGTATTTTTAATTGTTTTTAATTTCAATGTTTATTTGAAAATATATTTAATTTTATTAAATATATATTTTTACATTTTTTGAAAGTAATTTTTGTTTTGAATATTTTTATTGTTTAAATTATTTATCTCAATATATTTTCACTTTGTTTTCTAAATTTGATATGTTGATTTTATATAAATATACAGTATGTCACAAAAGTGAGTACACCCTTCGCATTTATGCACAGATTTATTAGACTGTTTGATGGAAAATCACTGAAGACACATTGCTTTGAAACGATAAAAAGAAAGGCCATGGCTTACTGGAAATATATCATCTGGTCTGATGAGACAAAGATTGATTCATTTGGCTTGGATGGTGTGAAGCATGTGTGGCGGCAACCAGGTGAGGAGTACACACAGAGTACGCGCATGTTTTTTTGTCGTGCCTAAAGTCAAGCATGGTGTTGAGAATGTCATGGTTTGGGGCTGCATGAGTGCAACTGAAATGAGGGAGTTGCATTTCATTAGGGGATACACAAACTCAAGGGTATACTGTGAAAAACTAGAGCAGAGAATCATACCCTCCCTCCAGAAACTGGGTCGTAGGGCAATGTTCGAGCCTGACAATGACCCCAGACTTCTAAGATGACCAAGGCTATTGTAAAGGGGCTAAGGGTAAAGGGGATGGACTGCCTCTAGATCTAAATCCAATAGAACATCTTTGGGGCATCCTCAAGCGCAAGTTGAAGAAACACAAGATATTAAATATCCCCCAGCTTAGCCTTGTTGTTTTGGGGGAGTGGAAGAGCATTCCAGTGGCAATTTGTGAGGCTCTGGCTGAATCCATGGCCAAAAAGATTAAAGTTGTTCTGCAAAATCATGGTGGCCACAGAAAACATTGAACTTTAAGGACTTTTACTTAAGGGTGTACTCATTTTTTTTTCATGAGGGGTTTAGCTACTAATTGCTATATTTTGAGGGTTTTTTTAAGAGAAAAATAAGCTTTACACAAATCGATGTTTGTTCAGTCATGATCAATTCTACAAAATGATGAAATCTGCATTAATGTGAGGGGTGTACTCACTTTGTGTATGTGTGTATATATATATATATATATATATATATATATATATATATATATAAATATATATATATATATATATATATATATATATATATATATATATATATACACACACACATTAGTTTTGTAATTTTTTTACCCATTTTTTTTTATTCTCCTCTTTTTTTTGGGGGAACTGTATACTTCTTGGAAATGTATTTCTACATTCGCAGGATACATACAAAGTCAATGACTCAGAGTAAGAAAAAGACAACAAAAAATGGGAGCGTGTAAGTTTTAATTCCAGATTTAAATTCAACCTTTTGTGATAAGAATGACTTTCAAGCAAGAGTAAAGAAAAAAAACACAAATTATGTTTCAATCCAGGCGGCACGCCAGGCTTATTAAGCACTGGAGGAAACGGTGATCTTATTTTAAGATACCTCGACTTTGGTGTAGTGGTCCTCTCATGTTTATTTTAAATTTTGCATTCAGTCTCATGCTCATAGGCTACAGTCCATTTCGAGAACCAAAGTTCTCCAGGCCTTTAGATTATCATCCCAGAGGAGGCTTTTGTCAGCGCTTGTTTGGAATGGCGAGCGTGGCGGGCGCAAATATTGAGACACGGAAGTTAAGGGCATCATGTTGGTCTTTCCGAGGAGATTGGACGGGAATTGTGCTCGTGCAAGCTCTGGAAAATTGCCGGCGTTGTTATCGTGAGTGGTCCATTGCGCAATCTCGGACATGCAGGTGGAATACGACGTTCTTCTGTTTTTCCTTCTGGCATGCCTCAGTTGTTTGGGAAAAACTTTTGATAGATTTATCTTTTAATTGCCTTTATTCTAAGGTTGCTTACAAAATCAATTGACCTCTGCTGTGTGTAATATTCAGTGCCTTTTAGTGGTACATAAAACTTACCTGAAATTTTATACCAATATTAATTTTTGTGGAGGAATTCGTATTTCTTTTACTTAGTGGAATCCCTACTTAGTAGTTGCCGCCATGTTTGTCTACCATCTTGCTTCCACGCAGTGCTCTGTCGCACTGTTTTTTTTTCACATTTGACAATACAGTGCAGACAAGTGGTCAAATATTACACACTGGGGCTTTAAGAAAATTCCTTTGAGAGCATGACTACAAGTATTTACTTTCGATTAGTCTTTAATTCTTTACAGTTAAGAAAATAATACATTTTGTAATTGGAATTTCGACAAAATAATTATTTTAGACAGGAACCTCAATATACTTATTCATCCCATCTCATTATCTGTACCGCTTATCCTTATTAGGGTCACGGGATACTTATTCATTTTAGTTCAAAATATTTTTCCTATATACAATATATTATAGTGTATGTGTATATCTTACATTCGGTGTTTTTTCATGTAATTTTATTTTTATTTGTATGTTTACACATGTGCAGCACGGCGGGGCAGTGGTTAGCGCGTGTGCGGCACAGTTCTAAGGTCTTGGGAACCTCTTGTGTGGGTTGAAATCCAGCTACCGGACTTCCTGTACGGAGTTTGTATGTTCTCCTCGTGCTTGCGTGGGTTTCCTCCAGGCATTCAGGTTTCCTCCCACATTCCAAAGACATGCATTTCAGGTGGATTGACCGGTCCAAATTTTCCCTAGGTGTGAATGAGCGAGCGAGTTGCCTGTCCCTGTGTGCTCTGCGATTGGCTGGCAACCAGTTCAGGGTGTCCCCTGCCCACTGCCCGATGATTGCTGGGATGGGCTCCAGCACCCCCGCGACCCTACTGAGGATAAGCGGTGCAGCTAATGAGATGAGAGATGTTTACACATATTGGTGTATTTGATTAAAACAAAATCAATAAATACAGCAAAAAAAATCATTTGGTTTTAAAAATGGCGCGGACAAAATGTAGTGCTTAAAAATGGAGCAGGTGCTAAAAAGGTCAGACAAAAAGTAGTGCTGCAGCCATCAAAAAGTTGACCCGAGTGACAAAGGCACCGAATAATCAATGTCATTTCCCCCTTAAACGATCGAGTGTCTTCCTAATTTCCTCACGGCGAGACGCTTATTTGGTGCAGAACTTTCTGCGCTGCTGGACGTTTTTCCAAACTCGGCGGAAATGAGCGAGCGGTCGGATTGAACGCCTCCGAAGCGGTCAATTTTCTCGCGTCGGATGCAATGCGATTCAGTAAAATCCTGAGTGCTAAGCTAGTCTTCATTTTTGGAGTGAGATGATTTATCTGTTCGAAAGCATTCCTGTAGTGCCATCAGCGATAAGATCTGAAGCCCGAGCCTTGTCGATCATTATGCATGGTTTCGGGCGGGACCTGGTGCCTCTTTTGCTTCCCTTTTTTTGGAATTATCCACCTGTCATTGTTTATTTTTCAGTAGCACGAAAGGGGGACATGTCGAGTGCAAGAAGGGGCGAGAGGGACGTAATCCATCGCTCGGGTCCTCCATATAGGAATAGAAACAAAGAACAATGATAGGTGGATGATTTAAAAAAAAGTCAGCAAGAGAGAGGGCTTCCTCCTCTGCTTTTGTTATCTATTTTTTGTTTGCAACAGCGAGAAAAAAACAAAACTATGTCAATCGCCTTTCACAGCTGCCTATGCAAAAAACATCACCGAGTCCGGAATTCAGGCACCTGACACTCCCTTCCCCAAAGTTTTCCTTCTCCAGCCACTCATGTGTTATGCTAAATGAATCTGTCTATTGATTCTGTCTATTCATCTATTGATTAAAAAAAAACAGGTTCAAATTTATCAAATAAACTAAATAAAATTCATAAAAAAATTCCAACATCGATATTTATATACATTTTATATAAGCTCAATAAAGAATTAAATAAAATAATGAATACCTCCCATATAAGACGAATATAAATAATAATCCAAATATTTAAGTAAATACTGCCAACTGATGCAAAAGCTAAATATACTACACATTTATCTTCTAAAAAACAAAACAAATACATATTTCTTTTTTAAAATACAAAGAATCAAAAATAAATACAAAATAAACACTGTCAAAACTGATATAAAATCAAATTATTTTGAAAAAATGAATACTTCCCAAAAAATGTAAATAAATGAATACCCATCCATCCATTGTCTGCACTGCTGATCCTCTGTAGGGTCGCGGGGGTGCTGGAGCCCATTCCAGCCGTCCTCGGGCAGTGGGCAGGGGACACCCTGAACTGGTTGCCAGCCAGAGACAATTTGGATCGTCCAATTAACCTGACATGCATGTTTTTGGAATGTGGGAGGAAACCCACGCAAGCACAGGGAGAACATGCAAACTTCACACAGGAGGTTCGATCCCTTGACCTCAAAACTGTGCCGCACATGCGCTAACCACTGCGCCGCCGTGCTGCCCATAAATAAATATCCATAAGAAAATAAATACCGTGTATTAAACATAATGTAAACAATATATAAATAATCAAATAAAATCTAAAACATGTACCACACTATCCTGTATTCCAATTTCTTTTGATCTAAGAATTTTTTTCATGACTTTATTTATTTAGGAATATTTGTTTGGATAATTTTTTAGATTTCATTTTTTTTTTGCAGTCCAATGACATTTTTTCATTTATTCGGTTTTTTTTCTTTTTCAGCAATTGATCTTAACCATTGACGTCTTTTTTTATTTATTTGTTCGATTTATGTAATCCTGTGTGTTTGTGGGGTGGGAGGGGGGTTTATGGTTGTATTTTTTCAATAGCTTATTTGAATTGTTTTCTTTTTGTTTTATTTGACATTCAACCTTTTTTGTCCATTTATTTATTTATTTATTTATTTTTTATCAGTAATTTAATTTATTTTATTTTTTAATGACAATCAGATAACGCCGATTTAAATTCCTTGCATCTGGAAGGCTTCAGCAGAGATCCCCGAAAAAGGAGAAATCATAATAATCTCAGAAACTAACGGCAGACTGCATCTTCCAGACTGGGTCTTTAATGCGTGCTGTGACCAGCGGGGCGGTCGCCGGCCTCACCCGCAGTTAAATGAACCGTGAAGTGATTGGAGCCTCGGGGGGCCCCGACTCCACTGATTCATGCAGATCTGCTCCTGTCTATAATGTAAATACGATTCCGGCGTATTGGGAGGTCACCTTGTGAACCTTGTAATCGCACTCTTCCCGACGGGAGGTTTTTTTTCGCGGTGGACTGAGGGTTCAAAATGTCAGCGTGTCCAAAGATGAGAACGTAATACTCAAACTATATCATGGATGCGGTGCTGGTGTTTCTTTCCATCAATCAGTTCTGCCATAAAATTTTTGATTTGTCTTAATATTACAGGGTCATTAACACAGCCTGGAAAATCATGGACGGCTCTGCACAGTCGAGAGCAGTGGTTCCCAACTGTTCTGACTTGGGGACCCACCATTCCACCCTAATGACAAGCTTTTAAACTTTTTAAATGTATAGAACGAAAAGATTGTGCAGTTTCAAGCAGAAATAGTAGAATATATTCACTTTTTTCCCCAAAAATAAAATGACCAGAAAAACTAAAAGGACTTCAAGTATATATACTCTCATATATGCCTACATAGCATATGAATATTAAGAAGAAAACATTTACTTTACCTTCAAGCAGTGCTTTAATGGCAGACACTAGTACAATATTTTCGTATTTTGCAATAACTTCCTTCTCTGACTTCATCGATTTTTCAACTACCCACTTTTCCTTCCTCTTATCACTGACCTTCATGAGACCCAGGCAAAAAAGGAAATGAAACAGACAAAATCGCAATAAAATGAGATGTGAGATGTGGTCCTTCTCAAACACATTTGGGACAGCACCGATTGACTGAACAGAAAGAAATCTAGCTGGGTATTATCGCCATGTGCTGTGTAATAGACCCTCTGTTTTTTCTTCTTCGCATTATTTTGCCGGGTTGGCAGCTAATTGAAAACGGGTTTGCAACCCACCACTTGAGAAAGACTGGTCTAGAGAGCATTACCGGCTCGCGCCACCACAGGATCTATGTCGTAGTCACTGACAAGACGATTGTAATTCTAATTTGAGGCAGTCGATTGCTTGAAAATGTTACGTTGCACCATCTTGTGGTCAACATTTAAATGACGTTCAAAATGATGCCATGCATGATGTCATGAATACTGTTCATGCAATGATACTAGTGGATGTGTCATTTTCACTGAGCTCATTTTTTCTATGATGCTGCCAAAACCTCAATTCTAAATTATGGGTCGCATAATGACTCTGATTGCTGTAGTAAGTTCCAATATAAATATATTTTCTCATCAAGTTGAATTCCATTATTCCACTTTATTATTATTCATGTTTACTGGGTAAAGAGACAATGCTGTGAAACAAACGCGTTGTATTGGGGTCAAGGGAGGCATTCTCTCAGGGAGGTATGGGGTTAAAGTCGTTCTCCTTCTCACAGGCAAGGGCATTTCATCTGTTTTTAGCTACGGTTGGTAGTGAAGAAGGTATTTACGAGCGGTAGATAAATAGGTTGGTAGGAACAAAGTTACCTGCAGTCAGTAAATGGGAAGGAAAGTCCTAATGGTAGGTAGGTAGGAAGGAAGCTCCAAAATGTAGGAAGGAAGCTAGCCATAGTAGGTAAGAAGTTTGGTAGGAGGGAAGATATACCTATGGTGGTTGGGTACCTACGGTAGGTATATTGGTTCCTGAAGTAGGCAAGTAGGTAAGGAAAAAGAAGTTAACTATGCTAGGTAGTTGGTTAGGAGGGAAGTTACCTACTGTGGCTCAAAATCTTTAGTAGGTAGCTGAGTAGGAAGGAAGTTACCTACCTTCATTGAGCAGGTACCTAGGAAAGAAGCTGCTCAGGTAGGTAGGTAGAAAAGTAGTTACCTATGGTAGGTAGGTAGGCTTGTGGGAATGGAGTCACCTATAGTTGTAGGTAGGCTGGTGGGAAGGAATTTACCTATGGTAGGTATGTAGGCTGGTGGGAATGGAGTCACTTATAGTTGTAGGCAGGCTAGTAGGAAGGAAGTTATCTACGGTAGGCGCATAGGATAGGCAAGCAGTAAGGAAGATACCTATTGGAGGTAGGGAGTAAGTTTCATATAGTTGGTAGGTATGTAGGCCTTTAGTAGGTAGCTGAGTAGGAAGGAAGTTGCCTACCTTCATTGAGCAGGTACCTAGGAAAGAAGCTGCTCAGGTAGTTAGGTAGAAAAATAGTTACCTATGGTAGGTAGGTAGGCTTGTGGGAATGGAGTCACCTATAGTTGTAGGTAGGCTGGTGGGAAGGAATTTACCTATGGTAGGTATGTAGGCTGGTGGGAATGGAGTCACTTATAGTTGTAGGCAGGCTAGTAGGAAGGAAGTTATCTACGGTAGGCGCATAGGATAGGCAAGCAGTAAGGAAGATACCTATTGGAGGTAGGGAGTAAGTTTCATATAGTTGGTAGGTATGTAGGCCTTTAGTAGGTAGCTGAGTAGGAAGGAAGTTGCCTACCTTCATTGAGCAGGTACCTAGGAAAGAAGCTGCTCAGGTAGTTAGGTAGAAAAATAGTTACCTATGGTAGGTAGGTAGGCTTGTGGGAATGGAGTCACCTATAGTTGTAAGTAGGCTGGTGGGAAGGAAGTTATCTACGGTAGGTGCCTAGGATAGGTAAGCAGGAAGGAAGATACCTGTTGCATGAAGGAAGTAAGTTGCATATAGTTGGTAGGTATGTAGGACTGACGTTACCTATGGTGGGTGGAAGGGAAGTTGCACTCAGGAGCTAGGAAGTTAAGCAGAACGGTAGCTAGGTGGGTGGGAAGTTACCTCTGCTAAGGTACGTACATTGATACTTATCCTACTAGTCAACAGAAGACTAACCCTCTTTCTCTTTACTACTTATGAAAATGTGTCTTTCACTTATAATTCACATTAAAATCGACCAAACACATGGAAGCCCCGCACTCAGATCCGGCACTTGTTTACAAACACGGTGTCGGTTTCTTCAACCATCTACCAGGCTTAGATTCATCAGGCATAGCCATATGCTAGCACGTCGCAATTACGCTGTAGTCCGACCAGGGCGAGCAGCTGGCGCCTTGTTGCGACGGAGGACAATCTAAATGGCCTCGCCTTTGAGTGGATGCCGTTTTTCAGTTCACGTCGTTTTAAAAACTGTTCCGACTTCTTGTGACGGCTTCCAGGTGGTTTAGAATTGCAACGGTAGGACTTTTTTGTGTGTCACCCCCTTATAGAAATCAAAGAGATTTTGAGACCATCTTCAAAAAGAAAGACACCGTTTGATGTTTGCTAAACCAGAAGGGCACGTAACATTATTTCATCTCCGCTAAAGGTTATTTCGCAACTGTAAAGGTGCTTCAGTTCGAAAACTGGAAACTTTATATAATAAGTAAGTCTCAGAATAAGAAGACATAAGAAGGAAGAAGAGCTTTGAAACTCAATTCTTTTATTTGGAAACAGACAAAATAAAACATTGTTTTGCATACTTTCTATACGTTCAAACACTGTGAACTTTGGAAAATAATGAGGTCAAAGAAATAAAGACAAAAGAGGCAAAAGGCATTCTGATTCACATATATTTTATTTCTATATGTTTACAAAATAAAACATTGTCTTGCATACTTTTGATACAGTCACCCTTAACAACTGTAACAGTGCTTCAGTTCGAACACTGTGAACTTTATAGGATAATTAAGTCTAAGAAACAAGGACAAGAAAGAATTCTCAAAACTCAATTATTAATTTTTCAATGTAGAATAAAACAATAAAACATTTTCTAGCATGCATAAATATGAATCAAATTATGACTCACAACACGTGGTAAGCTTTCTCTCCTGGCTTTGATCTCTTTGATCTCCGGCAAAACGAACATAAAATGCGACAGAAACAAAATGAAAATAAATCCAAACAGCTTGCCAACATCATTTTTTGCCGTTCCATGTATTTTGTTACTCCCCAAGCCTGCACAAAATTTTGTAATTGTATTCATATTTAGTTTCTTTTGTCTTTTATTAGCATATTTGGTATTGGAGTAATCCAAAAGTAATTGAAAGTAATCAAGTTAAAGTAACCCTACCCAACCCTGGAAACTGGACACTAGAGGCAAAACTTTTTGATTTTATATGGATTTACAAAAAAAAATGTCGTTCAACATATGTGCTATAATTTCTTCCTCCAATACTGTTACAGTGCTTCAGTTAGAACACTGAAGACTTGATATGTTAAATTCCACAAAAAATGGCACTCAAGAAGCACACGGTATGAAATGCAAGTTGTATATTTACTATATAGCTTAAAACAATAAAACATTGTTTAGCCACTATGTATAAGCATGGACAGTTCGAACAGTGTGAAAGAATTACGCATTTGGAGTTTTCAAAGTGCTGGAATTTCACGGCGCCTGAAATGGTAATTATTTATCTTTTAATATCAACACGCCCAAGGTGACAACGGGACTGGCAATTTTCCCCGGCTTAAGAGGCACAAATGCGATTGTGTGAAGTGGAAGAGCTGGGATGTGGGGGCCCCCGAGCGAATTCCTTTTTCAAAGGGGGACGTTTTGGACGGCGGGAAAGGGTCGGGCACAGAATTGGGGTGACGGCGAAAGCAACCTGTGAGGTTTTTGGCTTCAGGTGTGGTTCGACCGGGACAGGGGACTGCTTTCAAAGCTAGAATTTCTTCTTTTTTTTTCCGCATTTGGTTGAACAGTGTTAAAGGGACAAACATGGAAGGGAATGGGACAATGTGTTAAATTTCCAACTGTAAAACCCAAACAGCACATAAATGTCCTCAGTTAAAAACCGTAATCTTTTCCAGTTATCCCACTTAGAACAAACCAGGTGAAAATCCGTTGAAAAGATGAGACTGTCTAAGACTGAACATTGAAAAATGTCTGTCTCGGGATGTTTAAAATACGACTTCATAATGGCCATATGTGGACCTTATTTGACAAAAATACCTACCTGGCAAAAAATGATTTAAAACTCGTTAAAAACATGCCATGGTTCCGCCTAAAAGACGTCTTCATTTGGTCTAATGTCAAAGTTGAAAATGCATTGTTTTTAGGTTATTGAAAAGACGATATTTAAGGGTTATATGTGGACCACATTTGACGGGATACCAACCTACATGAAACCAGTTAAACTGTGTCAAAAAGATGCCAAGATTATGCCCAAAAGAAGACTTTAATGAGTTGAAATGAGAAGTTGAGAATATATCCTTTCAACGTCTAGAAAAACACGCTTTGGGCTGGGGGGGTGTTATGTTGACCACATTAACTACGTTCCTATCCACATAAGACTGGCTTAAAAACCATCAAAAAGATTCCAAGATTATGTCTAAAAGACGTCTGTATCTGGTTAAAACTATGTCTTTCTCAGGATGTCAAAAAATTACTTTTTGGGGGCTATATTTAGACCACATTTGATCCTGTACAGTACCTACCCACATAAAACCGATTGAAAATACGTCAAAAATATCCCAAAGTTCCATCTAAGAGAGATATTTATTTGGTTTTTCAAGACATTAAAAAAATGACTTTTTGGAGAATAATTGACAAGGTAAATCAGTAAAAACTGATTGAAGGGATATTCAAAACACTCAAGTTCTGTCGGAAAGACATCTTTACGTGGTTGAAAGGTGAATGTTAAAAAGACCTCTTTTTCAGGAAGTCCAAAGATTACTATTTTGGGGCTATATTTGGACTACATTTGACTAGTTACCCACCCACCTAAAACTAGTTGAAAAGAGGTATAAGGATGCCAAGTTTCTGCCCAAATGTTTTCATTTTCATTTGGTTGAAAATTGAAAGTTCAAAAGATGTATCTTTCAGAATGTTGAAAGGGTGGCTTCTCGGTGCATAATTTGGACCACATTTCACTTGGTAACCACTCAGACCGGTTTCAATTACATAAAGAGAGGCTAAGATTATTTTTAAAAGACGTATGTATTCGGCAGAAAAGTAGAAGCTGAATAGATGTTGAAAGTATTACTTTTTGGGGACAAATTGAGAACATTTTTGACTAAGTATCACCAGAAGCAAATAATATTTGGAAAACGTAAACATATGCCAAGATTCTGTCCAAAAAAACGTCCATATTCGGTAAAAGTTAAAGTTCAAAACACATCTTCAGGACACTGAAAAGACGACTTTTAAGGGACAGTATTACTGAAAAGTGACAGTTAATGAGACATCTTTTTCAAGTCTTGAAAAAGATGACTGTTTGGAGGCTAAAATTGGACAACATTAGATAAGATAACATAGTAATGACTGTTTCTGAACTAAAGTGAATTACCATTGGATGGGTCAAACATAACATACATTTAGACGTCTATTTTTGGACTAAATGAAGTCCAAACCCATAATCCAACGTCTCAAAGACGACTGGTGGGTAGTTTTTTGTTCACAGATTTCTCTGCTTCATTAGCCCAATGCTAATCAAACAAAAAGAGGAGAAACCGTGTATTATGCTAAGTATCACCCTCGCTAATTTCTTTCCATTCTTCAAATTAGCGTCACGCCTGACCACTTAACGCCCTTAGTGATGGTCGTTTAACAGGATTGACCCCGTGATAATGGAATGGTCGACGTGATTAGACTCACGATGTTACCTGACCTCGGCTTTAGCATGCTAGTACCTAGCCGGGAGGCAGTGCAAAGCTGCCAGATGTTAGCGGTCACGCGCTCCAAACGCTAATCACTCTCTCAGGCTTGAACAGACCGGGCAGGAAGCGCTCCATCCATCTTCCGCGCCGTCAATACTTACAATTTTAATTACACCTGAGTGCTGTCAGACCGCCAAGCTGCCCGGCAGCCGCTATCGATTCCCACGCTAGCTAATTGATTAATTGCGTTCAAGGGGGCACTTTTTCCCTCGTTCCGTACCTTTGTAGCGCTGGAAAGAGGGTCTGTGTTTTTTGTTTTCGTTTTTTTTAGATGTTTCGCCCATGTTGCTAATAATTCTGCCAAGAAACTTTAGGCTAAACAGTTCAATTACCTGAAGACTAAAACTTTCCTTGGAAATCTTTCAAAAGTAAAAGGGACGCTTCCTTTGAATTAGACGCTGGAAGTTTGACAATGATCGGTTGTGAAGAGGCGAGGTTACGGTGCGGATAAATATTTACGGGTTTTATTTTTAGATGTGACTCGGGTCCTTTAAAATTGATGTCGTTTTTGTGTCTCACGCAGTCCAAACAAACAATAGTCCTGTTTACTTCTCCGGTTTTAGGACTTGATCTGATGACGGTCTTTATACTCCTCACAGAAATATCGGAATATTGCTTTGAAGCTTCGATCCAGTTCCAGAAGCTTTTGTTCTAAAAATATCCTAAGAACTTTAGCTGCCACCTCATTAGACAAATATTCAAATATTTTTAGCATCCTACAAGGACACTGTATGTCAGACCCACAGGATATTACAATATGCATCGTGGGTTGAAAAAATATTCCGCGATCCATTATCCCAGATTGTATATAGCTTCGAACCGGGATTGATACAGGTCATTTTTGGCCTGGTGGCTCTTTTTTTGCAGTTCTTCCACCTACGATGGACTGCGGTCGTGCGTCAGCAATCCATTATCCCGTTCCCATTTTTCTGCAAGCAGGGACCCGCTGATGACACGTTTGCCATTCTGACCCATCTAAAGTGAAATGCACATTTGGGGCTGCGATCCATTAGTTCTGGTCAACTATTACTGAGAGCAGGGGCTGATAGAGCGCTTTTTTCTGGTCTGGGCTGCTGTAGTGTGCCATTGTGACCTACCTTAAATCAAGGTTGTGTAGGGTTACTTTAACTTGATTACTTTCAATTACTTTCGGATTACTCCAATACCAAATATGCCAATAAAAGACAAAAGAAAATAAATATGAATAAAATTACTAAATTTTGTGCAGGCTTGGGGAGTAACGGAATACATGGAACGGCAAAAAATGATGTTGGCAAGCTGTTTGGATTTATTTTCATTTTGTTTCTGTCGCATTTTATGTTAGTTTTGCCGGAGATCAAAGAGATCAAAGCCAGGAGAGAAAGCTTACCACGTGTTGTGAGTCATCATTTTATTCATATTTAGTTTCTTTTGTCTTTTATTAGCATATTTGGAATTGGAGTAATCCAAAAGTAATTGAAAGTAATCAAGTTAAAGTAACTCTGCCTTAAATTAAAGTTTTGGCTGTGATCCATTATCCCCAGTCAACTATTGCTTCCCCCTTTTGCATCACTGCAAATCTTGGGACCCATAACAAATACATTCCAAAAAAATGCAAATTTCTGCCGCCACTTCGCTAAGTCTTTACAAGGTGAACTGAATAATGAAAGAGAAAGCCATTCAAAGTAGTTCAGCCAATAACAGACCAGCATTTTATATGATGTCGACCAATAGCAGACAGGCGGATGTACGTCTGTACACTAATCACTTGTTGATGTCGCTGTAATGAGGGGGCCAAATCAAACATCTTATTTCACACTGTAAAGTGATAACATCCTGAGGCGGAGTTGCCGCATCCCGGGGTTCCACTGCACTGGAAATTAGTTAAATAAGAGGAGCTACAATTCTAGTTGATCTGTTGGGAGTAGAATAGGATAAATTCTAGTGTTTTTTCACCCAAACCTCTTCTAAACAATCCTACTTAACTTAAACTATTTATAGACTTTTGCTGTTTGTTTCAAACACGCATTCAAGTTAGATACACGTTTAAACTTACAGGTCCTGATCTTTAGACCTCTGGACACATAATAAACTTGAAGTTGTCTTAACTTTGATTGACACCGTCATACCCTTTGCAACTGGACACCCGATAAATCTTAAGCCGGACCCTCATACAACGCACGTGTTTACTTAATCTCCATTGGTCGTTTTTCCTCCCCTCGGGCCACCGTCGTCTCCTTTCAGGGCAACCGCCTGAGAAAAAGCGAACCTGCGATCAAAGCCCACCGACATAGTTCCGAACGACTCTGATGTTTTTATTACCGTGCCAGACGGTTGTTCTTTATCCCTCGCCCGGCGTGATTAACCATTCTGACCATGCTCCTCATCGTTACTTGGGCCCGAGGCCTTGGTATGCTACCGTGAAAACCGAGACTGCCTCCGGCGTAGTGCCAAGGAGTGCCGCCCTCGCTGAAGTGTGAATGCTGAAGCCTTGTCATCGGTTTATTCGCGCTAGGCAAGGACACAAAACGGGGTCAATTTCGTCAAGTTTGTCTTGTCTGCGGTCTTGTCAAACCTTCTTTGGATTTTGGAGAAGTAATCTTGCTATCTTGCTATAGGCATTATGGCAAACATAAACTCTAACCTCACTAAACCCAAAACAAAATAAAGAAACTGTCAAGATCTGGCACACCATTTCCCCCCTTAGAGCAGTGGTGTCAAGCATGTTTTCTCCGGCCTGTGACAAGAGGCCAAGAGAAGCGCATGAGAAAAACGAGCTGCAGTTTTTAAATGTCTACTTGATGTTACCAAAGCCAGACTATCAAAGCAACTGAAGCTGGATTCTTTTCTCTCCCTTGTTTTTCTTTTCTCTCGCTCTTTTTTTCTCTTATTCTTTCTTTAGTCTCTTTTTCTTTGTCTTTCTTTCTCTAACTCTCCTGCATGCTGCATCTAACTCTCTCTTTTCTCTCTCTCTCTCTTCTCTGTTTCTCCTTTCACTCTTTGTTTTTGACTATCTCTGTGTCTGCCTTCTCTCTGACTCTTTTGTCTCTTTGTCTCAATTTTAGTCCTTTTTTCTCTTTCTCTCTCTTTTCTTTCTCTGTCTTTTTTCTCCTTCTCTGGCTTTCTGTCTCTTTCTCTCACTTACTCTCTTTCTCTCGCTGTTTCTTCTTCCTTTGTCTCTCTTTTTGTCACACTTATGTCTCTTTTTGTCTTTCTATCTGGCTCTCCATTCCTTTCTCTTTCTCAATCTCCCTCTCTTTCCTTCTCTTATCTACTTGTCTAACCCCACTGATATATATTTTTTTTTCTATCATGTGGCCCAGAAGTTAAAATTAGTTTGACACCCCTGTCCTAGAAGGGTCCATTATTTTTCCACACCTCCACTTCATTACTATTTAAGCTGGGTTTCCTGGGTTTGTGTTTGTTCCTCTCCTACCTGTTTTTGGCCTATCAGCTCTCTTGAATTGGTGTAGACTGTCCAGGTTTCTATTTTTGTCTTGTTAGTCCTGGGTTTCTTTTAGTTATTTTCAAGAGTTTTTACATCATTAAACCCCTGACAGAAATAATAGACTGAAAAAACTCAGACAAGATGATTAGATATTTCGTAGAGACAGACATGAGAACAGAAATGTACTTCAAACCCTACTTAATCCACAAAAGCAAGACAAAGGTGTTGAGACAACAGGTTTGAGACAAGTTCGGCACAGGTGTGCACTTTATAGCCACTCCCCCCAGGTTGGCACCGACCTAGGAGGGATATGATATCCCGGATTCTGACAGTTTCTTTGTGTTATTTATCTTGATTATTGGAGTTTATGTTAGACCTCATGTTTGTCCGTCTTATTAAGACTCAAAACAAAGTGCATTTGTGGATACAAACAAGGTACAGGTGTGCACTTTAAAGCCACTCTCCCCATTTTAGTGCCTTTCAAGGGAGGAAATGTAGAAGATCCTAACATTTTCTTGTCTTCATACTTGTCTATCTTATTAAAATGTATGTTTTGTCCCTCCCCTCAAATTGTCAAAGGTTTTTATTGTGGTGGAACCTTTCAAAATAACTGAAAATAAAATGGACAATGAGACTAAGGGAACCAACAAAATACCTGATAAATCTACCCAAGGTCGAGGGAGCAACAACTGGGAAGGGAGAAACAATTACAGGTGGGTGAGATCCAACTCAATGAACAGATATAAGGACAAACATGAACTCCAAATCCCAGAAAACCATCTGGCTCAACCTTTGCCCCCTAGAGAGTGCCAACACGGGGGAGTGGCTAAAAAGCATCCACTGGCACCAATGTTTTTCTCTTTATTACTATTCAAGATATGTATTTTTTGGTCCACTTACATTTTTCCCTGTTTTGGGTTGTCGGCTCCCTCAACCTGGTGTGGTCTGTCCATGGGTCTCTCAATTGTCTCTTTTGTATCTTTTCTCATTATTCTTTAGGGTTTCACAGCCATAAAAACTCTGACAGAATTAGAGGAGGAACAAAACCCAGGTAGACAAGATACATCAGGCCAAACATGGACCATGTCCCTCCTATTGAGCGCCAACAAGGTGGGAGTGGCTGGAAAGTGCACACCTGTGCCTAACTTGTCTTCATACCAGTTCTTCTGGAAGAGTGTGAGAAAGAAGCGTCGGAAGATTGAGGGAGACAGAAACCTAGGGAGGAGGGGGCCCAGAAATCCGTAAAGGATGAAAAGTGGTCTTGGCAGTAGTCTTAAGGGGCTAATAAAGTGAAGTCCTCTTAGATTAGTTAGCTAATAGAGCTGTATTGGCTTGCGATATGGAAGGTGAGGCCCTGACAGATCACCTGCTGTGAAGAAGACGTCCTCAAATCCACCGTTGCCTCATTTGCATTCGCGCCTCTCAAGTATCGTTTCCGCAAGATCACAGACGAGCAACGTCGTTTTCTTCTTTGAGACCGGAGCAACCCGAGTGAGACGTCGTGTCGCATTCAGATAATTAGTTGCAACAAGTGCTTTCATTTTGAAATCACCTCAGGACACAACAAACAAGCCGGGAAAACGCTTATACCTGTTCTATATTTCCGACCATAATGAGAGTTTAAAACCTCCGCAAGAGCTATTGTTTCTGTCGCCAAAATATTCGTATTTTAAATCCAATATACAGAGTTAACCCCTGGAATATTGCATTAATCAGTTCTTGGCTGGGGATTGTAAAGTGAAATGGCCATATAGGTGGGGCTAGAAACCTCTGTTTTTTAGCTCCTAACTCAACAAGTACAACATTTAAATAACAAAGTAGAATATAATGAGTACTAATGTGTATATTATTATACGTGCAAAGGAAAAATTACATTTTAGTTACCTTTGGTGTGACCTTGAGCTGGTCGAGTGGAGTAGTGGGTGGATGCGCAGATTGTTATGCCCTTAGAAGATTTCCTTGCTTTAATTACATCATGATTTTGACAACAGTCTTGCTTATACATTGTTTAAAAGCCATGCAACTTTGCAAGTACAGCAATTAGTTTGCATTCTTTGTATTTCTCGATTATTACAAGCTTCGTTTCCTTGGCTATTATGTTTTCCCTTCTCCCTATAACATTACTGAAAGTCTTAGGATCCATATCAAACGAATACAGTGAAGTAGCATTCCGAACTAAAGAGAAAGGCATTGTGGGTGATAATTCAACCACCATCATACCGGCATTTTCCGGATGCCCAAACTAATAACAGACCCTTTTTTAAAAACTGACCAATAGCTGACTGGCATCTTAGAAAGGTAACTTGTGATACGCACATACTCGGTACAATTTGAATTGTATAGATTTCTGGGCAAACAAAATGTATGACGAGGAAAACGTCGAAAAAAATCGCATTCCAAAACATAAAGGGGGTTTCCTGTATTTTTGGAGTTTAAATTGTAAATGCTTTTGGGCCCGCAAAATACATCTTTTTCAATCCGGGAGCGACTTTTTGTTATTAATTAGTGCAAAGGGTTCCCAGTTTAATATGGATATCTAAAATAACAACTTATCATATTATTACTATGTTGTTACAATGTTATTACTAGGTTAATTATTGGAAATAGGGTTATACAGACTTGGTCAAGCACTAAAAAAAAATCAGTAACTAGAAAATAACAATGACCCAGCGCTGGTGAACTATTTTTAGAACAAGTCTGCAGGAAGGTCAGCTGTCCCAAGGGGGGCACCGCACTTAGGACTACTGCTGTCGAGTCCAAAGGGATTTCATGGGGTGGGATTGGCCCGGTGCAGTACGATTGTCGAGAGGAAGAAAAAAACCCTAACTCAACTAAATTTTCCAGGAGATAAAATAATTTGTTGTCGTTGCGGGAAAATGCTGTAAAGAGGGGGGCAATAAAATCTAATTCCCGTAAGGCCAGGATGCTGTATCCCGGGGTCTACTGCAATGTACCCTTTAAGCTCAGTAGCCTAGATGGTAAGGCGCCCGCTTTGAGACTGGGAGGTCGGTGGTTCGCGCCTCGGCCGAGTCATTCCTAAGACTTAAAAAGTGGTCGGCGGCGCCCTCTGTTGGCTGCGGCTGCATCGGCTCGCTACAACGGGTCAGGTGTAATCGACATTTCGTTCTGTGTACATTGTTACACAGAATGACAATACAAGGAAATTATTATTATTATTATTATTATTAAGCTGCGCGCTTAGGGCTCGAAATTGCCAATTAAGAAGCAAATCAAGTCAAAGTGACAGTGCATAAAGGTAAAAAATACAAGGGTTCCCCTGACAATGTGTTCTAAATGCGGTATTTTGAAGTCAAGGTCGAAGTAGAACGAAGTTGAGTAAAGTCAGTAGAGTTTTTCGAGAACCGGCTTCTTCGGCTCGGCTCACTAAAAGGAACCGGCTCTTTCGGGTCCTAAATGGCTCTTCAGGTTGTTTTTGCTTCTTTCATCCCTATATGACCAAATATTATGTAAAATTATGCACAAAATGACTTAAAGGAAGGGGGAATAGAACAAAAAGGAAAAAAATACTAAAATGAAAAAGTAGTGAAAAGCTGAGAAAAAAAGAAACAAAAGGAAGAGAAAAAATGAGAAATTATTCATAAAAAGCCCAAAAAAAAGAAAAGAAAAAAACGAAAGAAAAAAAGTAAATAACAGCTAGGAAAAAATAAACAATGATATTTTTTAAAGGAATTTAAAAAAATAGAAAAAAACAGGAACAAAAGAAGGAAACGTTTGTGTTGCATTCAAATAATTTCCAATTATACCAAGTCAATCTTGTTGCCAACATTGCACTTCCACTAAAAAATGTGATTAAATACAGTTGTGTATCGTACTACTAATGACTTGGTTGCCACACTTGGGATTGCTGTTGCTCACTGTTGTTTCAAGCGTTGCTCAGCGACTTAGAGGGAACATTGGTCTACTGTACAGGTATAAAAAAATTCACTCGAATTGAGGTAATGAGCTACTCCAGCTGTTTTTTTCTGAAAAGCTCCAGTAGCTTGACAGTCATTTTCACAAGTCAATTTGTTGTTGATGTCGTATCGTGGGGAGCTGAAAACATCTTAATTCCAAACTCAGGGTTTCGTACGGGTGCTTGAATTTGTTGAAAATGCTTGAATTTAATGTTGTCTTCAAAGTTGGGTGACTTTGACTTCACCTCAAAGTCTCTATGTTACGTGTTTACCTTGGAGTGTCATGTCTAATCTCCCTGCGTACGATGTTGATGTCAATGACAAAAAAAGACAATTCTAATTCTAAAGTGCTCGTATATGCTGCCATGTTTCTCTGCAGTCCGACTCAACAGACCACTCATTAAATGAAGAAAAATAGAACAAGTGTGCTTAAAAATGACAAAGACACTGCTTTGCTCCGCCATTGCATTTCTTCTTCCCTCGTGATTAACAGCAGTTGGAATTAGTTTGTATGGCATTGTCCTATGAAGTGTCGTCGCTCCCTATAGGTTGCGCAGGTGCATGCTGCATCTAAACAGGACGCTGTGAAACGTGTATTAGTGCAAGAATTACGAATCAATTATGGACATTTATCATGGGCCATGGTTAAGGAATTAGGGATATCCCAGTGGTAAATTGTAATGGGAAGAACTTTGCGCAACTGAAAATGTTAAAAACCAAACCTTTGGCCCCTGCACCTTTGACTTTGAGTTCTGTCCTTTGAAAGAAAGTCCCTCCAAACAAGTGTTTACGTACTTTAAGATGGTAGCAGCGCCGCGTAATAATAAAAGCGCAAGCATTCTTCTCCTCCGTGTGTCCAACCCACTTATCCGCCCTACTTCCACTTCTGGTTCCCTTTAAGAAAAAAAAAGCATTTCCAGTCCTCTCTCATGATTGTGCTCCTCTTTTCATCCTAGTGTTAATGGAGCTACACATCTTTTTCTGGAAATGGTCTCGAACGTTACTCTGCACCTTTGATTTTGAAAAATTATTAGGATTTACGGCAGATTATTACTCGCTTTGTTAGTTTGTGGGCTGGTAGCCATAAGTAACTAAACTGATTCAATTCGACCCGTGTTGGGTATGTTACTAAAAACAGCAGTCAGTTACAGTTACTAGTCACTTTATTTAAAATGTACAGACGCTGCCCTACTTACGGACAATCGTTCTAAGTTGAATTTGTTCGTAAGTTGCTTCAGTGCTATATTTTGTATGTTTAAGGTTTGTATAAGCATGTTTAAGGCTAGTATAAATAACCTGTATTGTTTTGTACAAAAAAATAAACATTTCATAAAATGATATGATCTGTAAAGATAAAGTTAAGTTTGATTTAGTTTTGGAAGATGAGCTTCAAGAGTTAGGCGACTTCCTCCTCTGTGGTACAAAGTGGCCAAAAAAGTGTTCCGACCATTTTCTCAACCGAATCAAGCTTTCTTATTCATTTCAAATGAGATTTCACGCTTCTTCTTTACACCTTACACCAAACATATTGAAAGGATGCCCGAGATATTAAACAATAAAAAAGTTTTTAGCGTGCTGTTTATACAGTATAGTATGTTTACACACGAAGTAGAGAGCGGAAGCGGATTTTTTTTCTCCTAGGTGGAGGCTGGGTGACCTCTCACAGCGCCAAACGCCGGTAGCGGCGGAAATAAGCACTACAGTACTGTCCTGTACTCAGAAAAAGGTACAAAATACAGGATCTTACTTACAGCAATGTCCGGATAGTTTTTGACAACTCAAAGAAAATGATCGTATCTACCGTTTTTCGTAAGTCGAATGGTCGTTAGTAGGGGAGCGTCTGTAACTCAGTTACTCACCAGATTACTAACACTAAAGAGTAGCGCTAAGTAGTTACAAGTTACCGTATATACTCCCACAGTATCCAACCTCTAAATATGCTTTTAAAAAAGCCAGTAAATAAATAAATAAATAAAGAAAATATCTACACTTGCCGTGGAAGCGTTGGTCTTATCATTTTTTCGGGTTGTGGAATTTGAAGAGTTTGAAAAAGAACACTTAACCGAGATACCAGTGTCTGAAATAACGTCTGCCTGCATCTTTTACGTCGGGCGTACAACATACACAACGTCTCTGCCCGGGTGGCTGACAACATTTTCAACAAAAAAAAACCATCTTTATTTTCAATTATTTTTATTATCTTTTTCAAATCAAACGTTTGATTTATTCCCATTTCGAAATATTCGTTCGGTTTGGAAATTTCTGAATTTCGGTTCGTTAGGCAATTAGCATACTCGGCAGTCAATCAGCCTACATCGAATAACTTCGTGCCTCCGGACTTTCCCGAGTGTTATAAGTTAGTGTATTTGCATATCATTTTCCAAAGTAGACGTACAGAGAACACAAGAAAAATGGACAAGTGGTTAGGAATCAAGCCAAAACCTCAGCCCCAGAAGAAAGATTGAAAAGAAGCTAACAAAATTCATGATGCTACAAAACGTAAACGTATATTAAACGTTTCTGTTATTTTTGCTTCTCCCATTAGCATCACCGTAAGCAAAAAATATAGTGAAGTATTTACGAAACAGTTTTTTTGGTCGTTCCAATCTGTTTAAATCATAGTTTAGTCCAAATATAGACATAATTGTGTTTATCTCATTTATTTCGCTCCCAAAAATGGTCTTTTAAACTGTGACTATTCCTCCAAAAAAAGATTTCTTTCTGACAGAAATTTTACATCGGTTTGACTTTTCAACCGTTTTCTGCTTTTCTGCTTCCCTGGATACAAGTATGCAACAAAAGCATATTTTCACTAAAAACTACTGTATTATCGGAAGTATTTGCACTTGAACAGCGAACTTCTAAATCAGAGTTATATCCCTCGTGTACGAACAGAAGTCGTTGGTGGAAATAGTCTTCCATTTCAATGTCACGGTTTGAAGAGACTAACCCTTTAATGTTCCAACAGTTTTTTAGGAAAATCCTAAATTCCATAACTGCAAATGCGTTGGGTTTTGCCAATTGATATTTCCAGTTGCAAACGGATTGACGATGAAAAAAATCCCCTACATGGGAAATCATCTTTTTATTGCTCTTTTTGTGCTTTGAAATACATGCAAAACGGACGGTAATATCCCCGCTCTGCAGGAAAGACGATAAATCATTCAGCAGCTTGCAAGATATTATAAGATAAAGTGAAGTGATTTGAGGAAAAAGCACATTGAAATGGCTGAAGAGAAAGGTGGGGGGGTCGGAATTTCCCGAAGAACTTCCACAATGTCAACCTCCTTTCTCTTTTGCATTCTTCGGAAATCTGCATCAATGACATCTTCCCCACATAATGAATCGACTGTGTTCTTTTCTCCCTATATTTAGCTCATCCTTTATCTGAAAGCACCAGAGATAGTCTTATTAGCCAGGATTACGTCGGATCGGGGGGGCGCTTAAGCTGTTTTGCGCTTTATCAAAGTGACGTTAATTGAGATAGTTCGGAGACGCCTGGTGGTTGGACCCTGGGAGTGGTACGATGAATAAGTCGTGGGCGTAGTTAAAACTGTACACCTGACTAACGGCACTGATGGTTTCTGGCTATGTGTGTTTACACCGATTCCTGCCGAATACATATTTCCCGCCCGGTTTTTCACCTTTAGGGAGCCGGAGATGCCTTGCGGTTGGATCCTGGGAGTAGTGTGATTAACGTGATGTAGGCGGAGTTATAACCGTAAACGTAAACACAAAACCCCTGGAAATCTGCAGGGAGCCTCCCCCCCAATTTCTAACCTGTGCTCTGCCGGCTTTTGCCTGCGGCATGGGGCGGCATTAGCTCAGGAGGTAGAGCGCTTGTCTTAGGATCAAGAGGTCGCAGGTTCGAGTCCCGGCTGTCCTTGGGAAATAAACTGAATCCCTAATGCCCCCGATGGCAGGTATCGGTTGGTTAGTGTGTAAAAGGGGAAAAGTGTGAAGCACACTGTGAAGCTTTGGGAGGTCTTCATTGACTTGAAAAGTGCTATATAAATGCAGACTATCATTAGTTGACCAGGGGTAATGTATTACCTGGGCCACATGGGTGCTGTTAATTTTAGACGGAACAAATTGGAAAGGAGCTGCTACGCTTGACACAAATTGGCTTTCATAAAAAAATTGACTGTGGATAATGGAACACTGCCAAAATACTGCAGCTCATTTTAGTCGGACCATAATGGCACCCTTCAGCGGCCTGACTAGAAAAAAAATGCTCTGCCAGTCCTTGCTCTCAACCATAGTCTACCAAATGTTGGCCAAAACTGCGTTTCATTTTAGGCGGGCCAGAACGATACGCTTGTCCTTCTGCTGGTACACCCTCACAACAATAGTTGACTAGGGATAGTAGATTGTGGCCGCAGAGATGATGTTTATTTGAAGCAGAAAGAACAGAGACATAGAGCTTCTGTGCATGCTACAAATTTAGTCCTTTGGCCCCTGCTCTCAAAAATGGTCGACCGGGGATATTGGAATGCGGCCACAACCCTGCACTTCATTTTGGGAGGGTCAGAACGGCATGCCTCTCTACAAAATGGCCTTCTGTCAGTACCCGATTGCCCCAACATTTATCAGTGATAACTGATCGAGGCAGCACAAGTACAGTTCAGTTTAGGCGGAAATACAATAATGGCAAAAACAGCCCAACAAAAATGTGCTTTGCTGGGCCCTGCTTGCAGTAATATGCAATCTGGGACAATGGATCGCGGAAGCACCAGTGCAGTTCACTTTTTGGTGAACAGAACCACAAAAAAAGACTCGACACAAATTTGCTCTGCCAGCCCTATCGCAGCAATATGTGATCAGAGACAGTGAATCATAGAATTTTTCAACCCGAGATGCACTCAGGCCACGAAGCCTGAAGTAGCGAGGAATAACAGTAATAGCTTGTAACGTTTGAATCTGGTTATGTGTGTTTACAGATTGCCGCTAAACAAATATATCCCGCCCGGCTTTCACCTTCAGGAAACGCCGCTCGCCCCTTAATGAGGATATCGTAGTCGATATTCGGGACTTAAACCAAATACATTCCCACCCCCTGCGAGGGTTGTTATTTCCATTAGGACCTCATGAAATGGCTTTTTGTTTACTCATTAATATGTGCTTTCAGTCGCAGGCGCGCAATTTGTTAGCCGGAACGGGAGGGACGAGGCGGGGGAGCTGTCGGCACGGCGCTGCGTGGGAGATTATTGCCGTGCCCTCTGCCCTCCGAAGACGCGTCCGCCAGATTGATTTATGGAGAAGAAAATAATGCACGGGAACTCTCGGGGGTTGGCGACAACGATGGCGCCTCCTCCAGATTCGTTGATTAACAGAAATGACTCAGCCCGAGAAGTTTTTCAACACCAAATGCGCGACGTCCTGTGTTATTTCCTGGCACGGGTCCTTGAGGCTTTTTTGTGGCATTGATTGGTTCGTCCGGTGGCGGCGAGCAATTTCTTTTTCAGGATGGAACCTCTGGGATTGGAGGAACATTGCCGGATTTAAGCCAGAAAATCAAGGGGGGTGGGCCGTTGCAATAGCTCCTCGAGAGTTTCAGTCTTCACAGAAAATCCAGCAAATTGAATCTTGGGGTTGGAGGGTATTATTATGTTCTTTGTAAAATAACAACCCAAGGGAATGGGTGCTAGATTTATTTTACAATTTCTGTTTTTTTTAGAATGCAACTGGCTTTATTAATCCAAACGAAGTACTTGTGGTTTATGTCAGGGTATAAATACATGAGATTTGTTAAATGGTAAATGGTCTGCATTTGTATAGCACTTTTCATGTTGATGAAGACTTCACAAAGCGCTTTACAATGTGTTTCACACTTACCCAGTCACACACACACTCACACACCAATAGGGAGTCAGCCAGGCAAGGCACCTACCTCCTTATCGGGGGCATTACAGATTCAGTGTCTCGCCCAAGGACACTTCGACATATAACACGGAGAAGCCGGTAATCGAACCTGCGACCTCTTGATCCCAAGACGAGCGCGCGCTACCTCCTGAGCTAATGCCCCCGATTTGACTGTCAAATGTACCAGACTTTAAAAACTTTAAAAACTTTGATGATAATCATTAATTCTTGAATCTGTGCCTTATTGCCATTATTGCAGCACAAAGGATAACCCTACTGCGTGTCATTAACAGAGCCCAGAAAATAATCAGCTGCTCTCTGCCCAGTCCCAAGGAACTCGCCAACAACAGTATCAAGGACAACCTCCACCCTGGCCACCACCTCTTGAAATGCTGCCCCGTGGTAGATCTTTCAGGTCCCTTAAACAAGGACTGAAAGGCTCAGAGAACGTTTCTAACCCCAGGGACAGCAGCACCCTAAACAAGCACACAAGATGAAAATATATGACCAAAAATGGACAACTTCAGCTTTTAAGACCATTCCCACCTTTGCACAAGGGCATTGGTGTTACAAAACCAGTAGCTCCAGAAAGCCACTCGAGGAACTCTCTTGACGATACTAATTTTAGTGTTGGACCAAAAGGTTCCTTTTTGGAAGTACAATGAATTCCAGGTTAACTGAAGTCTACCAATGCCATGCTCAGAACTTATGTTTCGTCCATGATGTACTCAACTTTTATGTTCCGAAACGCTGGAACTTGGAAAACATGTCTGAGTTCCAAGGATCCGAAGAGTGATCCCCTGTGCAAAATGGTTTTAAGACACTGGGGTGGTCTTCCTGCTTGTGACTATGTCCCAATCCCTATCTGGGGTCCTTGTTGGTTCTTCTCAGGAAAAAACAAAACAAAAGACGTGCTCATGCTCTTACCTAAAGGGTCCAGTATTTGTAATTATCGATTTTGGAAAGAAACCTATGAAGTAGAAACCTTTCCGAGGCTCAATAGCAAAACTTGGGTACTTGCGCGTCTTTGCTGGTGGACTCCATTTTTTGTTCTGAAACGATGAGGATTAAAAGCCATGTTTGAGTTCTGGACCCCTATCCAAGGATCCGTAGAGTATACAATGTGCGAAATAGTTTCAAGACACAGGGGTGGTTTTGTTGCCTATAACAAGGCCCTAACCCCCTTCACAGAGTCCTTGTAAGTTATTCATCAGTTAAAAAAAAGACATGGCCATATGGAAGCCATGTTGGAGATCTGAACCCGTATCTAAAGATCCGGAGAGCATGCTCATATGCGAGATGCTTTTGAAAGGCTGGGTGGTTTTTCTGCCATTGATGAGGTCGTAACCCCTTCCCTGAGTCCTTATTGGTCATTCCCCAGTAAATAAAAAGCTGTAGCCACATTGAAGCCATGTTGGAGTTTTAGGACCCTTATCCAAAAATCTGTAAAAAAAATAAGAAGCCTGGGAGAGGTCCTAACCCCTTTTCAAAGCCCTTGTTGGTTGTTTTTCTGTAAAGACACGGCCATTTTTTGGCTCGTTATGTTCCTTCCAAGGACAGACCCGGTAAGAAGTCGAGGAAAGCGTACGTTTGGAAAGCGAGTCGAGAGCCGTGCTTATTTTTGGTCGGGCGCTCATTAGAGCGTCCCCGCCGTTGGCCCAACTGACCCCGGCGAACGCCCCCGTGACGCCTCACTCCAAAATACGCCGCTGATGAAATCGCCCTAACGATATAAAAACTCAGACGCGGCTTTTTTATGGTTTCACCAACCGTCCTTGTGTGTTTTATTTCCCATCATCCCCCTCTCCCCCCGCCTTCGTACGCCGGGGTCAGTAATGAGCTGTTCTGGTTTCTCTTCCCCGCCACAGGCGTATTTTCTTTCTCGGCACGAACTCTTCTCTTCAGACGGTTTCCTTTCTCCCACTTTTAAGAATGACGACTCCCCTACCCCCCTCCTCCGGCTCAGCTGTTTGAAATATGCATGAGCTCTTGTACATTTGCCCCCCGGCTAGACGGGACGCCATCACCCGTGGCCCCCGAGGCCGGAATGTTAAATGGGGGGGGCGTTCCCGTTTCAGGAATTAAGAATAATCGATTTTGATTGGACTTTGTGGGAGTTGGAATGTATTGAGGATGGCCAAAGTTTCCACGTCAGTATTGAGATTTAAACTGAAATTAGGGTTGAATCACTAACTCGATCAAAATTCCTCCCCCTATTCTCCCCCCACTTTTAGTACTTCCTTCTGTGACCTGCTTTTGTGTATTTTTTGTGTCCATATATATATATTTTTTTCAATTCTCTTATCCAGCCTTTCTTCCTCTCTGGTTCATTCCATTCTTGCTTACCTCCTTCCATTTTAACTTCTTTCCTCCACTCTTTCAACCCTCATTTCTCCCTTTTTTATTCATTCCTTCAATGTTTTATTTTTGTACTTCATTTATTTCATTCATCCTTTGTTTCATTCTTCTTTCCTCTGTTCATTCATCTGTCTTTCCTTCCTTCTGTTCTTCCTATCTCCATTTGCTTTTTCCCCTCCTCCCTTACGTCCATTATTCTCTCCTTCCTCTCCTCCATTTTTTCCTTTTACCATCAGTCCTGTCCATTCATTTTCTTCTTGCCATTCTTCGTTTGCTTGTTATTCCCATCTTTTGCGCATTACCGTCTTCCTTTGTTTGTTCTTCCCCCTTTCTTCAATCTTCCCTAGTTTCCTTTCCTTGTTACTCCCTTCCCTTTTTATGCCCTTCCTTTCTTTCTTGCTTTCTTGCTTCCTTCCTTCCTTCCTCCCTTCCTTCGTTCCTTTAGTATTGTCCTTCCTGACTTAAGTCTTGTCATTCCTTCCTTCCTTCCTTCCTTCCTTCAGTCTTGTCCTTTCTTCTTTCCTTCCATTGTTCCTTCAGTCTTGTCCGCCTATCTTTACTTCCTTCAGTCTTGTCCTTCCTTCCTTCCCTCCTTCAGTCTTGTCCTTCCTTCCTTCCTCTCTTCCCTCTTCACACTCTTTTACGATTGCTTAAATTTTTGTTTGTGTGTACATATTATGATATAAACCTAGTTTACTATTTTTGCCCATCAATGCAAAGAAGTATTTTATCTCCACGAGCCTTTTTCCCTCCCCCTCCAGTCTGTTACTAATTGAACCACGATGCCCTCTTCAATGACCGAGAAATGAGGGATGAATGAAAGAGGGGAGGGAGGGGATCTCCCCCTGAAAATGTGGTGCGCTCTTGCGGTCTGGACGCTGTCCCACTAATTGAAACAAGAGGACTCCGCCGCAGCTGTCGTAACTCTTCACCCCCAACTCAAAACACTCGAGCATCCTCCACTCCTATCCCTCGCCGCTCGTTTCAGACATGCCCGAAACAGAGGGCAAGGATATTACAAAACCTTTTTGTTGGCAGTTTCCAGCGGGCGTTCGGGTCGGTTATTGCGTCAAAGTTTTCAAGTTATGGAGGACTGATCTTGCAATATGTAGAAACAGTGTACAAATAAATAAATGCATGCAAATATATGTCGTATCGATAAATGAACACATAATTAAATCGTACAGACTCTGCGACCTACAAACGAGTTACGGACGATCGCTCGTAAGTTGAATCTGTTAGTAAGTTTCTTCAGTGATATATTTTGTATCTTTAAGGTTTGTATAAGTACGTTTAAGGTTTGTAAAAGTAACCTGTATTGTTTTGTACTAAAAAAAAAAAAAACATTTAAGAAAATAATTTTCTCTATAAAGATAAATACAGTGAGGTTTAACTTACTTTTGGGAGATGCGCTTCAAGAGGTCCTTCTCCGTGATAAAAAGTGGCCGAAAAAAAGTGTTCTGACCATTTTCTCAACCCCATCAAGCTTTCTTATTTCACTTTCATTTAGAAAGAAACGGCTCGCCTTTTCTTTACACTTTACACCGACCATATTGAATGGATGCATTGGATATTGAACAATAAAAATATCAAAGTTCTACCAATACAGTACAAGTTGTTATGATTACACATGAACCAGGAAGTAGAAGCCGTATTTCTTCTTCGGGGTGGATACTGGGTGGACTCTCACAGCGCCACATGGCGGAAAGAAGCACTAAAGCAATGTCCTCTATACGGAAAAAGGTGCACCCAATAAAAAAACTAACTTACATCAATGTTCCGGCATTTTTCGAAATTCAGAAAGAATGTTCGTATCTACCGTTTTGCGTAAGTCAAATGGTCGTAAGTAGGGGACCGTCTGTACTACGTAAATATATGACATACATGAAATGTATTCATTTATCTATACATTTGGTCATTTATTTTGTTACTATTTCACATCTTTTAAATTAGATATCATTGAAAAACAACTTGTGTGGGATCTATTTTTTGTACCGGATCTTAAAGGGACAGTCTGTAGTCTGCCTCGTAGTTGTACAAACATCCTTTGATTCGGTTGAATAATGGACAAAAATACATGAAATATTAAATCACTGGTTGAAAAATTGGTATTTATTTTATGTAGGGGGATCCATACCTTGTAGCTACCGCCATGTTTGTGTTGAATATTGCTGCTATGCTGTGCTCATTTAGCACTGTTTTATTTGCATTAGACAATCCAGTGCCATCTAGTGGTCAAATGTTACACAATGTACCTTTTTAAAGATGATCGCGATTTAGTTTGGCTTCTTCAAATAAGCAAGAGAGCTTTGTTCTAATCATGCTGCGCTTTGGATGAGACTTTCATTGAATCTGTATGCTAATTTATGACAAAGCCAAGGGAAGTTGGCATTAAGGGTCAAAACAAAAGAGACCAGACTTTAACCTTGAGCAGATATTAGTGTCAAATTATTTTTCATACCTGGATAAAGGTTTATTTTTGTCAGCAGTTCAACATGTGTGAAAATATATTTTTTTCCCATTTTGAAAGCTATTGCTTTCTAACAGCGCGTTAACAGCCGAGATAAGTGTCAGTAGCATTTTAGCCTAATCGGTAGACCATTGAGAATAAGTGGGTAAATGAATAGATGGTAGGCCTTTGAGCCTCGTATTTTGAAAAGGGACACTCTGATACAGATTTTTAAACGATTTGACATCATATTAAACAATTTGGTTTTCAATGATATCCAAATTAAAACACAAGTTTACAACCTTGTCATGATTACTCATTACACTCACCTGTGCCCGCTCGTTTGGCGCCAGCTGTTGCGTGTTATCTGTCCTATTTAAGCTGTCTTTTCACCCGCCTGTTGTCAGTACGTCAGCGAACCTCTGTTTTCACAAGGCAAGCATTTTTGACTGACTCCCGTCGGTCCCGTTTTGGCACCCGTTTGCCTCTCGTCCGCTCCTGATTTCCCCAATTGTCTCCTGTTACGACCCGTTTTTTGACCCCAACCATGTTTTGATCTCCCGTCCTGGCTGACGACCCTTTTTTTTTGGATCCCGACCACGTTCAGATCTCCCGTCCCAGCTACCGACCTGTCTTTCCGTCTTACTACGCTACGATCTCCCGCTCTGGAAGATCCACTTCCGCATTCAGAACACGCTCCAATCCCGTGAGCGGCTTACTTCCCGCATCCAGCGAGCACCGGATCGCTTGCACTGCCCTCCATCCATATTTCAATAAACTTGTGAGTAACATTACTCATCTGGGTCCTCCTTCGGACAAGGTTTCTGTACAAACGTTGTCAATTTTGAAAGTAAATCTACTTTATTTGGTTGAAAATGCAAAAACCTCATTCAGGATTTATTTTAGAATGTTTAAAAATGGCTATTAAATATTTAGGTTTCCCCCTTGTTACAGGCTTAGGTTTGTTCGGTAAGTCTTCGTACAATTACCTTCTGGCAGACTCACCGTGGAAAAGACCTGCTAGTTATTCCAAGCTGTTGTGTGAGAAGTAAACGCGTACCTACCCAGTTTACCCGGGATCCAATTCTAAAGCAACAAGTAAATATCTATTGTATTAATATTTTTGTGTATTCTGAAAAAGACACTATTTTTAGGTCAACATGCTAGTGTCATTCAATACCCTAACACTAATTCACTTGACCAGAAATATAACATTGCAACATTTGTCAATCAGAACAAGCAATAGGAATTATTTTAATCAATGAATGTCCTTTGTTATACAAGTACAGCAGAATAGGAGGGCTTCTCATTTTTATTCAATTGAAACAAAATAAAAATTTGCTAAAAAGATACAAAAAACAATTAATTACACAATATATTAATATAGTAATTGAATGCATGAGAAAATAAATAAAAGATGAAATACACAATAAAATGCCTAAATCAATAAGTGACAAAATATACATAAATGATAAAATACACCACAAAAAAAAATCCCAAATTTATATAATGACAAAATGCGGAAATATTTGAAAAAGTTGCATTATGTCATTGTCATGATGACTGATTAATTTCACCTGTGGACGCTCGTTTGGCGCCAACCCCTGCTGGCTTCCTGATTGGTTAAGCTCTGTTCTTTCACTAGCCTGTTGTCAGTCCGTCAGCGAACCTCTGTTTTCACAAGGCAAGCATTTTTTACTCTGACTCCCGTCGGTCACGCTTTTTCACCCGTTTTCCACCCGTCCGTTCCTGATTTCCCCGTTTGTCCCCGGCTACGACTCGTTTTTTGACCCCGACCACTTTTGTATCTCCCGTCCCGGCTAGATCTCCCGCTCCGGAAGATCCATTCCCGCATTCGGAACACGTTCCGATTCTGTGAGCGGCTTGCTTCCCGCGTCCAGCGAGCACCGGATCGCGGGCGCTGCCTTTCCTCTATATCTCAATAAACCTGTGATTAACGTTACGCATCTGGGTCCTACTTCCGTTCTGGTCGTGACGGTCATATTGTTCGGATTTATTTGTTCAGTCATTTATATGTCATACATTAGTAGGGATTTATTTCTTTTATACATTTATTCCTACACAAGGCGGGATCGGCCGCCGCGGTAACTCTGAACAAAGACGGCGCTGATTAATTGTGTTACTCATTTATGAACGCCGAGCTACGGCGTTTGTCTACGACGCTTTGAACAAACGCGCCCAAGCGACAAAAGAAAAGTCCTTATCGTATTTTTTTCTCCGAACAAATTGAGTCCTCGGAGCGAGACAGGTGGAGTTCGAATGGCAGTTTTAAAGGAAGAGTTGTAAGAATTTTTAATTAACCTAGCCGCTGTCTAGCTGTCAGATATGGCAACGTGCTACGATGCAATAAAAATATCTCCCCTTTGTGTTGTTCTTCAAGAATTCCCAGGCAGGTTTTGACAATACTATAAAAAAAACAACAACCGTAAGAAGTAATTGGATTCGTGTGTCTTACTTTTGACACCTGAAAACGTTCCGATTTATAAAATGTCATACGTTTTAGAAGGTTGACATACTGTGTTGGAGTGTTAGCCATGGACGTCCATTATGAATCTATTTTTAACACGGATTTAGACCACTTGAATAAATCTACTTCATACTTCTTGGCCTCAGTGCTTTGTGAGTTGAAAAATATTCTGCGATCCATAATCGCATAGTACTGCAAAAGGGGACCAGCAGAGCGCAACTTTTGTCAGGCACGCCAGTTCTTTTTTGCCATTCTGTCCACCAAAAAGTGAAACCAGCAGAGAGCACTTTTGCCGTTACTGTATTTCCACCTAAAACAAACTTGTGCCGCCATGATTCATTATCCCCAATCCTATGTTGCTGAGAGCTGGGAATGGTAAAGGGCCTCTTTTGTCAAGACGCATGCAAGTCTGACTCTTCTAAGGTAAACAAAACCCGCTCTGGTGGACTCATGCGGAGAGCATGGTCCGACAGAGCAAATGCTTTGGGTGGAGGTTTTGGCCGCCGATGCACATAAACTGCAATATTTTGTCCGCGATCGGCTATCCCCAGTCGATTATTGTTCCGAGCACTGGGTGGGAAAGAAATGGTCTGCATTTATATAGCGTTTTTCAAGTCAATGAAGACCTCCAATGTGCTTCACACTTTTCCCTTTTACACACTAACTAACTGATAGCAGCGTCAGCCATGCAACTACCTGCATTTGGGGATCTGGGATTCAGTGTCGGTGATATATAACACGAAGGAGCCAGGAATCGAACCTGCGACCTCTTGATCCCAAGACGAGCGCTCTACCTCCTGAGCTAATGCCATCCCTTTTATAACACCTGAAAATGTACCCAACTGTAAAGTATGCTAACACTTTAGAAAATTCTATACACCATATCGTCGGCAATGCAGTACCATAGACGTCTATAATTGCTCTCTTTTTGACGCGGATTTAGACCACAAAAATAAAATATACTTAAGTGAAATATAAAAAAAAATAACCGAGTGGTTAAAAATGATGTCAATATTTTGGATGTCAATGTTTTGAGCAGTTATCTTTAAATTCACAGATTAGTTGATGTTTAAATGTCTATGTGACAATCAATTTATTCTGACATAGAATTGTCTTTCAATTCAGTCAATTTAATTTTATGGAGCGGATGCGGCGTTTATTTTCTTAGATTTATGTTAACAAATGCTTGTGGTTCAAAGCCTACAATTAGTATATATAAAAATACATCTAAGAGTCGCCAATAAATGTCTAATCGTTTTTTAGACCAATTGATGATAAACTCAACCGGATATGTATAGATGTTCTCAATTGAGTTATGGTCTGACTGGAGTTAAATAATCTAGAGACAAAATCAAATTGATTTCAATACAAATTTGGGTTTTAAAAATAGATTACTTAACCCCTGTCCAATCTTAGGCTTTTCATCAATTATTCACAAAAATACAAATCTTATAGATGTTTAGTCAAATCTAAGACCTCTATTGGATGTTAAGTGTAAATCTATTCAAACCAGCGCTAGCTTACTTGTCCAAGTGACTCAAGACCTCTGTTAGACATCTTTTAGACTAACAAAAATGTCAGCAAGTTATATATCACCACTGCAACGATAAGTGGTTTGCGTTTAGTTTGGAATCTCCATCGGACAATATAAAAAAAATACTTTGAACACGTGTGTTGAGGTGTTAGCAGTGACTAGCTAATGTGCTAATGATGGGTCTATTCTGGTAAACACGGTGACATAATTTTTGAAGTTGCCTTAGTTAAAACTAAGTTATCACCATATATGTTTTAATTTGACACCAGAGGTCACAAAAAAAACCCATCCACGCTAGCTAAACAATCCAGCGTAAGCATCAACTATTCCCCCGGTGGCTTGACAAATTTATGACATTCCAAATAACGGTTCCATCTGTTCTTCTCCAATCCAAACATCCAAGCCAGCGACCTTGAAGACATCCTGTTTGGTCTGTTCATGCCGTGTTAAATAAACACGCTAACCGACGCTCGCTTGACTGCGAACGAGGAACGCTAGACATTTTTTTTCGAGTTGTTACACCTAGCTACGGTTAGAATGAGTCCGAAAATAACAAGATTGGACCATATCAGCCATTGCACCTTGTTGGTATTGATAAATTTAGCATAATCTCTGATATAAACAATCATAGATATTGATAATCAACATCAAATCCTCACAAACTTAATTAAAAGTCTTAGAGTTAGCAATTTCGTCAAAATAAACTGCATTTGGCTCAAACAGGAACTGGACTTGTGTCAGCGTGCCCTAAATGTCCGATCGTTTTATCAACCAACCTGGTTGTTTTTATTCAAAAAAGTAAATATTTTGTTCAATTTCCGGCAAGTAACTCAAATAACAGCCTTGTTGACATGATTGTTTTGCGAGTGGCAAAACAAATAAATTGAGGCACCAAAATTATTTTGTAAAAGTAACTGAATTGTTTTCTTACAAACACAAAATAACAGGACATCAATTGAACACTCTTAGTGAAAGCTTTACTCCTGCTTAAACTCAAGTCAATTAAACCAGCCTTAATTTAAGAGTCTAACATAAAAGCTAAAACTCCAGAGTTAAAGCATAAAAACTTTAATTAAAACATTTTAAACTCCAAATGTTAAACCATAACCAAAAGTTAATGCATCTTTCAAGTTTAATCCTTGAGTTAAAGCTAGTTATTCTTAAATTTACCCTTAAAGCTTCGAAGCTACTTTAACTCTGGTTAAACAAACTGAAATTCAAATTTTAAACCTGCTTTAACTCAGAGTTTATGCAGCTTCAAAGCTAAAACAGTAAAGTTATATCTTTATCTTTTATAATTAGTGGTAGTAATTAATGAGAGGATTTAAACAAATTAATCTCGCGGCTTTGAACATAATATTTTTCCCGTCAGTCAACATTGTATTTGAGTAATTTTCCACTATTCATCTTATCTTCAATTATATAAAAAAATGAACGAGCCACCGTTGATCATGTCAGGACGAATATATTGAAATTACCACCATTTTTCAAAATGACACCAAGTAGCCATATTGATTCTATTAGAGATCACAAGTTGGGCTTAAATGAAGGTCTTAAAATATACTTTAAAATAAATCAATTATGCCTTATAGAGTTGATGCAAGCACATTTGCACAATTAAATCACTAACGATCATACGGGATAGCAAAATTATTTAAAGAAAATCCAGATATGTAATTCTGTTGCATCCTCTAGATTTTGATGTCTTTGCCTTCAAAGCATAAAATGTCCTCTAATTCCCATGCCGAGGAAAAATGTCAGCTAGAGGCAGTAGCTCAGGAGGTAGAGCGGTCGTCTTGGTCTGAGGAGGTCGAAGGTCCGATTCCCGGCTCCTCTGAATTAAAGGTTGGAGTGTCGTTGGGCAAGACACTGAACTCCTGATGCACTTGATGGACAGGTAGGCGCCTTGCATGGCTGACTCCGCTATCTGTGTGTGAGTAGGTAAAGTGTGAAGTGTGTTGTAAAGTGCTTTGGAGGCCCTCAGTGACTGCTAAAGCACTATATGAATGCAGTCCATTTACCATGACCCAAGTTGTATTTGTTATTCAACCCGTGGTGTATTTGCGCAACAGAATTCGTAATTTAACTAACGATATGATCTGAATAATATTTAGTGTATTTCTTTGTAGATTCTGGCATTACCATGTCTTTGATGCCATCAAAAAACAATTTATTTTCCTTAAAAAATCATTAGTAGTAGATTCCCACAATGAGAGAGGAATGATAGCGATAACCCTAGTCATATTTGTTTATCACCCCGCTGTGTGTTTGCACAATAGTATACCTACAAGCATGATTTCTATCATCCCATTATTTAAACTACTTATATTATACATATATATATATATATATATATATATATATATATATATATATATATATATATATATATAGTATTATTATATATTATATTGAATATCTGTGTATTATTTGCCCTCATATAGGTTTTAGATCAGGGGATGGTGTCATAATAGTTTGTGGTCTGCAATAATATGTGGTCTGTGCAGCCCTTGGAAACTCCTTGTGATTAAGGGCTATACAAATAAACATGACTTGACTTATATTATTGATTTTTATGATTCTGATGTCTTTAATACCACCTAAAGCAAAAATGTCTTAGAATTCTCGCGCCGAGAGACGTTGGCGATAATCCAAGTCATATATGATTATAACCTTATTGGGTGTTTGCGCAACAGAAATCTTAATCCCTCTGATTTATACTCACGTTCATCACCAGTAGAGTCGCGGGTGGTTCTGGAGCCCATCCAGGCCATCGTCAGGAAGTGGGCTGGGGACACTCTGAACTGGTTGCCAGCCAATAGCAGGGCACACAGAGACAGACAACTCACTCGCTCATTCACACCTAGGTACATTTTGGACCGACCAATTAACCTGACATTCATGTTTTTGGAATGTGGGAGGAAACCGGAGTGCCCGGAGAAAAGCCACGTAAGCACGGGGAGAATATGCAAACTCCTCACAGGAAGGTTCGATCTCATGACCTCAGAACTGTGCCGCACACGCGCTAACCATTGCGCTGCCGGGCTGCCCCCATGTGAACTGTTGAATCATAAACAAATATGAAATATGAAAGACAATGACACCACAAACAGATCACACTCACAAAGCATGGTAAATGACAGAGAAGTTTAATGCAAAAAAAAAAAAATGAAAATACTTGTCTCCTAAAGAGACGAAAAATAGCACGTACAATTCTATGGTATCATGCCGGCGAGTAAACAGACCAAATCACCTATTTGAGTTTTAGGTTTAATTGAATTTATAACTCATATCTGTGATTTGGTAGAGAACAGTATTACATATAAATACTGCTGCTTTTGTGATTGCTGCCATGACAGAATGCCGTTTCTTCTTCAATGGTTTACAGGAAGTTATTGTTACTTATAAGCTACAGTTTGTGGTCCACCAAAGCATTTTCCTTCTCCGTGCAAAGTGTTCCAATTGTTTGCAATGGCAGCGCCGCGTTTTTATAGACTGTTGAAAATGCCAGCAGTGCGACGAGAAGCTGGGAAGATTTCTGCGCAGAACAAACCCTTTTCTTCTGGTCGCCGGGAGTTGAAAAAGCTTCAACTTCTGGAAAATTTGATGCTCGTCAATGTCACGTTTTACCTAGCCGTATTATCACTGTGCAGGCGGGGTGGAACAAACACCGCAACAACTAAATGAAAGTGGTCTCTTTAAGAACGAGGGGAGGGGCCGACTGACCAAATACACACCATGGCTTATATGGCAAACATTGTTTTGTTTTTTTCCCGATTAACTTCACATTTACATAAATTTAAATATTATATTTTTTACTGTTGGAAGTTTATGAGACTATGGTGGGACCAATTAAACCCTCTTGGCCCGCCAAAATCTTCCTATGGTATGGGAAACGGCGATCTATACGATAGATAATTATTTAAAGTATTTCTTCTTAGGATTCAGATGTCTTTTAACATCTGAACATAAAAGTGTCCTAGAATTCCCACGCCGAGACAGGAATGTTAGCGATAACCCGAGTCATATTTGGTTATAACCCCGTAGCGTGCTTGCACTTGGCACCAGTCGATGTGTTATGACGGTATTTTCCGCTCCTAATGGAAGTCAGCGCCAGATGGAACGGCCGGTGGCGCTTCGGCAGGTCTCGACGGCATGTGGCTCGGCACCCGCCCCCGTCGGCCGTGCTCGCCGGTAATCGAGGCGTACGCCATCCTGCCAATTAAAGTCCGGCCTACGGTAGGGCCGGGAGCTTCCTGCGGTCTTATTTTCTCCTTCTTCTGTCACGTCTTCAGTTTCTAAAAGTTGTTCCTTGATTCAATTTGACACTATAACCCCAACCAATCGACGCATATTTTTTTGTGTTTGGAGTCAGTCAAGCTCGGCTTTGTTGAGAGTAATTGGTGTCGCGGAAGACTGTCATCAAATTATCCGAAGTGTTGCTCGTTTTTCTTGGAGAGGAACGTTTTTATAAGGCTAGTTTCCAGAGAAGGGAATCTCAAGGCCGATTTTGTATTTTTTTTCCTACAGCCATTCTATTATTGATATATAACTGTAAACAAAATCATGACCAACAACCTTCAATACATCATGCCTGGCAGTGTTTGAGTTACTGAATCTGCTTCTGTACCACGTAATATTTCTATTAAAATCATTTACCCTTAATTCATTTCTGTAAATTTCTTGTAGTTTGAAAAAAATGCATCATGAAGCAAAATATCCAGAACATTTTTTCTCATTTTAACAGAGGTGGGTAGTGTCGAGCTTCTTATACTTAGATATTCTTTGTTGAGTAAAATGTATTTTAAAATATGGCTTACATTTAACAAAATAGTATCATATAAAATTCATGGATATGTTATTTGTAAAAATCTTTTCCACATGAATCAGACAAATAATACAGATGTTGCCCTACTTACGTACGATCGTTCGTAAGTTGAATTTGTTCGTAAGGTGCTTCAGTGCTATATTTTGTATGTTTAAGGTTTCTATAACTGTGTTTAAGGGTTCTATAAGTAACTTTTATTGTTTTGTACTAAAAATAAACATTACATGAAATGATATACTCTATAAAGATTAATAAAGTTGAGTTAAACTTAATTTTGGAAGATTCGCCTCAAGAGGTCCTCCTTCGTGGTAAAAAGTGGCCAAAAAAAAAGCGTTCTGACCATTTTCTCAACAGCATCGAGCTTCCATATTCCACTTTCATTCCAAATGAAATGGCTCGTCTTTTCTTTACATTTTACACCAACCATATTGCATGGATGCACGAGGTATTAAACAATAAAAATGTCAAAGTTATAAGAGTTACAGTATAGAATGTTTACACATGAACTAGGAAGACGGAGTGGATTTCTTCTTCGGGGTGGATGCTGGGTGACCTTCCACAGCGCCACATGCCGGTGGTGGCGGAAAGAAGCACTACAGTACTGTCCTGTACTCGGGAAAAGGTGCACACCATACAAAATCCAACTTTACAGCATTGTCCAAGTAATTTTCGAAATCCCGAAAAGAATGTTTGTGTCTACCATTTTTTGTAAGTCGAATGGTCGTAAGTAAAGGAGTGTTTGTACTTCAAATAAGCAAAATAATCTGCCACATATCAAAGTGAATATGTATATGTTTTATTTTGCTACTATAATAAGTAAAAAAAAAGAAAAATGTACTTAACCCATTGACAGAAAATGTTGCTGATATGAAGATTTTATTCTAGTGCTGCAAAAAAATATGTTTTTGTTTCAGTTTATAAAAAAAATGTCTAAGAAATAAAAGATGAGGTTCATTTCTAGCACTACAGCACATATTTTTTATTGAGTAATAAAATAAATCAAGCTTAAAATTAGATTATTAATAATTGGCATTTTAAGAAACATTTTTAAGCGAATTAGTAAAAAATACTTAAAAGAAGGTCGATAATCTAAAAGATCGTAAAATAACAAAAAAATGTTCATACAATTAGCAAATGGGTTAAAAACATTTTGCATGCTGGGTGTATTATATATTTGTCTTAATATTAAAAAAAGTAGAGCAATTGAAAGAAAGGTCTAATTTCTAAGAAAATAAATATGAAAACCTGTGCGAAAATAAAATAAATTCTTAAACAAGATTGTAATTTTATGTTATCATTTTAAGAAATATTTCCCACCAAAATTAGCTAGATAATACTTGAAATCACCCAATTTTTCTGCCGTCAGACATAGTAACAATTTTGCTTATTTTAATCATAGTCTTTTTTTCAGTTACTAATAAAATGAATGAAAACTAATTGTAATATACAATTTACTCAAACTCAAGCTAGCATTAGCATTTTGTTTGTGTCTAAATCTAAAAAAATAATAACAATAGTAAAAACGGTTACTCTGTCAATATGTTTAAATAGTTTCTCTTACCCTAATCTGGTTTATAAAATCAAGAACAGCATCGGAATACCCGTTTATGATATTTTCCTGTTTAGTTACAAGCTTACCGAAACAAGTGTGTTATTTTATTCTTATTTTTTAATCCAAATCGTGTAAACATGCGGCGAACAGTGACGTTTAGCTAACCCTGCCAGGAGCTTTGAAAGGCTAAAGCTATTATCCCGGAATAGCCTCAGCCCTTCGTAAAAATGTTTTTGAAAACTGGTATCGCTCTTAGCTCGAGTCGCTAGCGGATTACGCACGCTATTACCTCGGCTTCGTACAACAAGACGGCTTTATCCACAAGGTTTTCAGAGCTCCTTCACTTGGATTACAACGTCCATGCTAGAGGTCGGAGGCTTTGCGATAGACGACTAAAAAAGAATGTGAAAATGCCGATAGATCGTTTCTTACTTGGTTGCCTATAGCGCTAGCGCTAGTGCTAATGCTAATTTATTATGCATTTAAATAACTTGATTCAAATCTTAGTTGTGTCTCACAGTAATGCTAGTTTGATCACGTGTGCCAATATTTTGTTAAAATCCATTTTCTCTCCCTCCCTCGGTGACGCTATAGCTAATTTGACCATTCATGTAAATGGTTAGTTCAAATTTCCCTCAGTCTTTTGTCTCCTATTTCGATGTCATAAACCATCGGAACCATTGTCATAGTGCCAGAATAGTTTTTCCTAATTGTTTCAAAATCTTCTTACCGTTTTTAATGTTCATTTTATTTCACGAGTACATATTTTGATTTAAATCAATTTTATCTCTCGTGCTAATGCTACTTCAATTACTACCTCTAAATTAATAAGTTTATTTTGACACAGCACAAAAAACATTATCGACCACTTCATAACAACAGAGAACAACAAATATTTACACAAACAACGGCTGAACAACAATAATATAAAAATAAAAATATCATAGATAAATATTATGTTTAAAAGTTTAGTTTTGTCTCAGGTTAATGCAAATTTTATGATGCGTGTCTACATTTTGAATTCACCGTTTTGCACCTTCGCTAATGCTTATTTCATCATGTTTGTAAATTTTCCGATAAAATATGACTATTTTGACTCAAATTTTATTAATGAACTCATCATTTTGCCTCATTGTTCAAAAATATTTTTACTGTTTTGTCTCCAACACCATTGCCAATTTGAATAAATATTTGGTCTGGCGTGCTAATACTAGTGCTTATTTGATAGTACGTGTAAATATTTCGCTAAAAAACTACGGTTTTGTGTATCGGTAATGCTAATTATATTAGAAGTTTAAATATTGTATTTAAAATATTCTTACTGTTTTGTCCTTCACGCTAATGCTAATGCTAATGCTAATTATCATATTTGTAAATAATTTGTTTCCCATGCTAATTCCAAAGCATATTTAACCGTGTAACTATTTTATCAGTTTTTTCTCTCACTCTAATGGCATTTTGAAATTAAATCTTCATCATTTTGTCACTCGCGCTAATGTTAATTTGCTCAAACATGTAAATATTCAGATTAAAATCCTTCTCTCACGTTAATGCTAATTTGATCACATGCGTAAATATTCTGATTAAATCCTTCTTACTCTTTTGTTGCTGATTCTAATGTTATAAATCAAGAGATCATTTTCCCTAACTGTATTAAAATATTTCAATATATTGTCTCGCACTAATATTTTTTGATCATGTGTGTAAATATTTTAACAAAGATATTCTTACCTAGTTGTCTCTCATGCCAATGCTAATTTAATAATATTTTTTTGGGGTCAAAATAGTACTCTTTTGTCACATATTTTAATGTCCTTAACCAACAGATTGTTTTCCTAATCACGTAAATCTCTTTACCATTAGCGTGAGGCTTATTTCAATGCGAATTTGATCATAAGTGTAAATATTTTGATTGAAATCTTACCGATCCGTCTCCGATTTCAATGTCCTAAACTATTTTGTCATCCCTGACCCGCAAAACTTTCATTTCAAGGCCAATTATACGAACGGTTGTTCTATTTTTTAAAAGGAATGATCAAATCCCAGCACAATCTTCCTGGAATAATAGCCCGCTCTTCAAAGTGACATTCATTAGCTGGAAACCTTGGAGCCGTTTTGTGCCTCCGGGTTTTTTTGCGGACCCAAGCGTAGCCTCGGTCATATATTACCGTAGACGCCCCCGTTTCCAATTACGCTATTAAAACGAAACTGAATAGAGTGCTACGTTTTTGTTCCAAAAGAAAATTATGGCGTCCTATTTGGATCAGCAAAATTCGTTAACTTCATATGATGGTTACTATTCCTTTAAGAAATTTATAATAAACAATTATACGGAATGAAAAAAAAAAAAAAAACGTATCAAAATAAAGTGAAAAAATAAAGTCTTAATTTTCCTTTATTTTAATAATTATTAAAACTTACATAAAAAATAGATCAATAAACAAATATAGCAAAATAAATAAGTATGAAAATAAAAAAATATATATATACGAAATAAATAAAAATAAGACGTGGTTCTCATTAGCTGCACCGCTTATCCTCAGTAGGGTCGCGGGGGTGCTGTAGCCTATCCCAGCAATCATCGGGCAGTGGGCAGGGGACACCCTGAACTGGTTGCCAGCCAATCGCAGGGCACACAGGGACAGACAACTCACTCGCTCATTTACACCTAGGGAGAATTTGGACTGGCCAATCCACATAAGTAAATATACAGAACTAAATGCATTACAAACATAAATAATCAAATAAAAAACTTCATTTTATATTTTGAAACAAATATATTTTATAAATAAATATATAGATGAATAAAATGACTAAAAAATTAAAACAAATAAAAAAAAACATTTTACTCTTTAAACAATTACAGGGAATTATTTTGTAAAAAATATGAAAAATGAATGGAATAAAAAAAATGAATAAAATAAATGTACAAAATTAAACTAAAATAAACAATAGAAAAAACAAATACAAAAAGATTCCCATTTACTTTTTTAATAATCATAATTTATATAATATATATATATATATATATATATATATATATATATATATATATACATATATATACATATATATATATATATGTATATATATATATATATATTTTTTTAATAATATAATGGATGATACAAAAATAAACAAATAATTAAACCAAATAAAAAACAAAATAATAAAACTTTTCCAGTCCACAGAGCGCAGCACTTGGAACCGACACCTTTTCCTTTTTTTGACAAGTGGCAAGCAAAGCATTTTTTTTTTTTTTCGAAGGCTTCTTGTGATGTGATCTGCTCCCATTGTGCCTCCCCACTCCTGCAAGTTCTCTGCCCTGCCTCCCCTGAGGCAAAACTCCTAAAGTGGAGCACATATTTGTTTATGGATGAGGGACGACTTCTCTTCCTCCAAGCGGAGCTTAGCGCTTCCTTCTTTAACCACTATTTCTCTCTGAAGTGCTATCACGATGAGGGATAGGGTTTGCCAACTGTTTTTTTAATTATATTTAATAGAAGTATTGGTTGTGTTTTATATACTGAACTATTTACTTGTATGATCAAAATAGCATTAGCGTAAGACAAAACTGTATACACATATCTTGCGACTTATTTTGTTCTTTTGTTTTTTTGTTGCTACAAAATGTTATTGCACTTCTTTTCATTGCACTATTGTTACGGTGCACTATTTTTCGTTACACTCTTGAAACAACTCGGGCTAATCTCTTAGCACTACATTTTAAATATGTTTTTCCGCCTTTTAGCCCGATATTTTTGTATCTTCTTTTGTCTTTGAGTCTTTATTACACGTTTGCCCTGGAGTGTCCTGTCTAATCTCGCTGCAAGTTTGACTCCTTTGATACCTACCTACCTACCTACATGTTATCATTGTTACTGATTTGACTCAGCTGTGCCTGCTCCTTTGGCGCCAACTGCCTCGGACTCTGATTGGCTCCCTGTCACTATTTAAACCCACTCCTATCTGTCCCCTTGTGTCAGTCCGTCTGCAAGCCTCAGTGTATACTAGGCAAGCCTTTTTCGACCCTGACTCCCCCCTGTTTTTTGCTCCCGTCTGTCCCCCGGCTTCGACCTGTTTTGATCCTGACCACGTCTGCTCTTCCGTCCCAGCTTACGTCCCGTTTCTGACCCCGACCACGCTTTTGCTCTCCTGTCCCGGCAATCAACCTGTTTTTCCGTCCTTGACACGGTCATCACTCGCTACAAAAGATCCACTACCAAAACTTTCTTCTAAAAAGCATCTTATATGCCAGAAAGTAGCGCTTTATTCTTCATAGAAAATTGGCATCTTATTCTACACTAGAAACAAAGCATTGTATTCTTTGCTGAAAATTAGCTTACAGCGAAAATTCCTTTTTTTTTACTCTACAAAATCTTGCATGACTTTCTTTCAAGCTTGAACAGGAATCATATTGCAAACCTAATATATGTCACTTTTTTTCTATGCTAAAATAAGTATCCATTTCTCATACGAATGAAAGTAGCTGCTTTTCAGAAAATTAGCATTAGCATTAGCATTAGCTTTTTCTTCTTTTAGGCCCCAAAATAGCCAGAAAACTTTTTCTTATACACATTATTAACTAGCTTTTTCTTCAATATAGAAAACGTCTGTCTTGTACTCCCAAAAAAATTCTAGGCCAAATAATTATCTTTTTCTTCTTTGTAAAAAAAGAGTTCATTTAAATGAACTAGTATTTTTTGGACAAAAACTAAATAGACAAAAAAACCAAGCAATTTTTATTCTGATGCCAAAAAACTAGCTTTTACTTCTTTGGAAAAAATTAGCATTGACTTCTGGGCCAATAGCTTTGACTTTTCTGCTCAAAACGTTACTATAGACATAATCTTCTATCCTGAAATTCAGCATTAATTTCTTGTATGCCCGATTGGTCCCTTTGTTTTCCTCTTTTACGCAGAACGTTTTTATAGACTAAAAGCATAGATCATTTTCTTTTAGACTAAAGATTAAATGGTCTGCATTTATATAGTGCTATAGTCACTAAAGACCCCCGAAGCGCCTTTTAATGTGCTTCACCCATTCACACTCACTCAATATCAGTGTCAGCCATGCAGTATCTTGCCCATGGACATCTCGACACATAACACGAAGGAGCCGGGAATCGAACCTGCCACCCTTTGATCCCAAGGCGAGCGCTCTACCTGACCACCTTGCACGCCAGAAAGTAGCTTCTTAGCAGAAAATTAGCATGGTTTTCTATGCCAAAAAGTAGCTTTGTTAGGCCCAAACAACATTGCTGTCTTTTCTGACAAAAACATTTGCTTTTTCTTCTTAAAAAGACAAGCTTTCTCTCCTATGTCGAAAACGTGTGGCACTTTCTTGTATGCCAGCTTCGTAGTTTCGTTTTCTTCATAAAAAATTCCATTGTCTCTGTCACAAAAACAAGCTTTTGATCCATGCAGAAAATGTGTGTCACTTTCTTCTAAGCTAATATTATTTTTTAATATCTTGTAAGCCAGAAATGATTCTTCGCAGAAAATTAGCAGTGTCTTTTCGTCCAAAAATGAGCTTTTTCTTTGACGATAAAACGTTGCTTATTTTCTTTTACACGAAAAACTAGCTTTGTGTGTCACTGTATTTCAATGCTAAAAATTTGATCCATTCCTTATACGCCAGAAGGTAGCTTCTTTTAAGAAAATTAATATATATATATATATATATATATATATATATATATATATATATATATATATATATATATATATATATATATATATATATATATATATATATATATAATATATATATATATATACCACAGCCATATCCCCCTAGTGGGAGGTGGCTAGAGTCATATCTGACTCTTTTTGGGAGACTGATTCAGAGGAGGGGATTCCCAGCCCCCTCGCTCAACCCAACTGAGGTGTTGGGAGTCATTAGGTGACCAAATCCCCCAATTCCAACCCCTAATGCTGAACGCCAAGCAGGAAGGCAACGGGTACCAATGTTTAAGTCTCAGGTATGATTCTGAACCACAACCTCCCAGTCTCGGGGCGGGCGCCATACCCCCAAGGCCACCGAGCTGAGAAAATTAGCATCATATTTTTTGCCATATTCAGCTTTTTTATTTGAAAATCAAAAACACAAGTATGGTTTTCTTTTATGCCGAAACCTACCTAAAATGTGTCACTAATTTGGATGCTAAAATAAGAATCCATTTCTCATACGAATGAAAGTAGCTACTTGGCAGAAAATTAGCATTAGCATTAGCTTTGTTTTCTTTTATGCCCCCAAATAGCTTGGTCTTTTCTGCCAGAAAACCTTTTCTCGTACACATTATTAACTAGCTTTCTCTTCAATATAGAAAACTTCTGTCTTGTACACCAAAAACTAGCTGTATATTTTATTGCAGACAATTAGCACTACCTCCTAAATATTGCCTATCCTGATATTCTATTTTCATTTGTTTTTTCTATTAAGTCTCTTAAGTTGATCCTGGCGTGCCATGTCCATTCTTGTGGAAAACTATGTACACTGTGTGGTAATAAATGACAAAGTCAATTGTAATTCTTCCTGGAACGTAAAACTGACAGGACATGGACCAAGCAGGACCTGAGAGGTTGATGACTTCAGCCTGTTTGATATTCAGCAGGCCGACGTTTCACACCACAACATCCTGCGCCTGATATAGTTGCTAGCCCGCGGTTGGGAGCGACCTAAACCGGATCGTCTTTCCGTGTTATGACCAGGAGAAAGTCATGTTGGATGACCCCCGTCCCGGTTTCTTCCTTCTCCCCAGCCACGCCTGGGTCCCAGACCAGACATCCAGTCTGGTCTGAACGTTGTGGTGGGGCTGTGTGACTATATATGGAGTTAAAATAGCAGGGTAGTGCCTGCTCCCCCCTTTCTTGTGCGGGCTTCGGAGACCGAGACCTCAAAACTTTAAAACAGCAAGTCAGAAACCTCAATGATTGCAGTGGAGAACAATGTCGGAATTCCTGACGTTGAGAATTCTGCTTTGTTTATAGAATATCCGATGAGTTTCCCGCTATGTTCACGCGCTTGCTGGATTTGCTAGCATTAGGAAAAAACCTTCTCCGTCTTTTAGAAATCTAACAATAGAGAAAAATCTCAAAGTAGCTAGTCTTATGTGTGAGGAACTGAAAAATGTGCTTTATCTTTGAAATAGCTCACAAAAAGAGCCTGAGTCTCAGCCCACATGATTGGCAAAAAAGAAAATATCAATTCCCAGCCAGTATTTTTTTCCCGAAATCATCTGCTAAAGAAAATTGCAGATAATTGTACTCATTAAGAAAAAAATCTCTGCTAAATTTCAATCCTTAAAATCAGCAAAAGAAATCTGACGTCTGAGATAGTCAACATTTCTGCTTTAGTGTAATCTATTTTAATTTTCTAGTAAAAAGTGGGAAAAAAATTGTAAAATTCCAAAAAAGTATTTAAAATGCATGGAATTATCTGCAAATGGTTTTCCATTTTTTATCACCCTGATGCATTGTATTTTTCTCTAAGTCTAAAAAAAAACCCCACAATTAGGGAATACGTTTAATTTCTGATACTCTAACAATAATTTTTGTTGGGGAAAAAATAATGGATACAATTGGCAAAAATGATCTAATATAGCGCATCACCTTATTATTTTTTTAATTAAAAAATAAGTTCAATAAAAAAATCGTAAAATAATACTTTAAATAAAATAGTTTGCTATCCGATATAAGAATAATTGTGCTTCTTTGACTGATCATTCTTTCTAATTTATGACAACACTCACTGAGAAAAATTTTAAATATCAGGTCTTCCATTATTGTAACAGGCGTTTGTTAGTTATTTAGAAGTGCTTTACATTTTAAATGTTCAGAGGTTCTTTTCAGCCTTCTTACTCTATCAACAATACAGTGCAACCTGGTCATCCTGGAAGGGGGATTACCTCATGTGCAGTCCCTTCTCAGGCTTTCTTCATTTTCCTCATGTTGAGGTTTTTAAGTTTTTACCTTCCCTAATGTAGGTTTTAGATCAGGGGATGGAGTAATAATAGTCAGTGGATTGCAATAATCTGTGGTCTGTGCAGCCCTTTGAGACTCTTTATGATTACTGATGATGATGACTTTAAATACGATAAATTGACTTAAATTTAAACCAGCATTAGCAATATAATTGTGTCTTAATCTAAAGAAAGTCCCAAAAACAAAGCCTAAAGTTGATTTCCAGTACTCCAGCAAGTATTTTTAGTTACGTAAAATAAAAATAAATAAAAAACAGCGGTAATTATCTGATGTAGTAGATTGTAGATACTTGTTCTTTTAATATTTGCAACCAAAATTAGCAAACTGATACTTAAAATGACCTAATTTGCTATTTGACATGATAGTAAAATTACAGACGCTGCCCTACTTACGAACGAGATCAGTTCCTGACGATTGTTCGTAAGTTAAATTTGTTCTTAAGTTGCTTCAGTGCTATATTTCGTATGTTTAAGGTTTGTATAAGTATATTTGATCCTTGGTTAAGTAACTTGTATTGTTTTGTACTAAAAAATAAACACTTAATTAAATATTATGCTCTATAAAGATAAAGTTGAGTTTAACTTACTTTTGGAAGATGGGCTTCAAGAGGTCCTCTGTGGTAAAAAGTGGCCGAAAAAAAGCGTTCCGACCATTTTCTCAACCGCATCATGCTTTCTTATTCCACTTTTATTTCAAAAGAAACGGCTTGCCTCTACTTTACATTTTACTCCAACCATATTGAATTTATGCACGAGATATTAAACAATAAAAATGTCAAAGTTTTAAGTGCGCTGGAGATACAGCACAGAATGTTTACTCACGAACTAGGAAGAGGAAGCCGGATTTCTTCTTCTGGGTGGATGCTGGGTGACCTCTCACAGGGCCACATGCATGCAGCGGCGAAAAGAAGCACCACATTAATGTCCTGTACTCTGAAAAAGGAGCACATAATACAAAATCTAACTTACAGCAATGTCCGGATACTTTTTGACATCCGGAAAAAAATGTTTGTATCTACAGTTTTATGTAAGTCGAATGGTCATAAGTAGAAAGAAGAGCGTCTGAAGCTTATTTTAATAATTTTTCTATAAAACCTCAAATACATCCAAATTATTTAAATTCAATTCAGCGTGAGCATCATATCTGTGTCAACCAAAATGAAAAGTGAAAAAAAAACACGAGTAAATATTTGAAATCCCAGACGTTGAGAATCCCGCTTTGTTATTAGAATCTCCGACAAGTTCCTAGCTATGTTCACACGTTTGCCGGATTTGCTAGCATTAGGTAAAAACCTTCCCCGTCTTTTGGAAATCTAACAAAAGATCTTAAAGAAATACCTCAAGGTAGCGAGTCTTTTTAGCTAGGTATTGAAAAACGTGCTTTGTCTTTGAAAAAGCTCACAAAAAGATCCTGAGTCTCTGCCCAAAATACCCCCTAAAGATAACAGAAACGTGCCTGTGTCTTTTTGGGATAGCTAACAAAAGATCCCTGGTTTTATCTCTAAAAATGTTCCCCCGATACAACGCTTCAGCAAGAAACATACGAGTTACTGCGGTGTGGATGCAGCGGTGTACCAATTGGGTTTCTTAAATCAGCTTACGGTGATGAATTGTCCTTGTTTGCTTTCCGGATGTCTAGATCGCTGTCTAAACTGGAGTATTATTAACCTTGAAAAGACCGCAAGGTGAGCTGCAAGTACATTAGACCCCTAAGTTATCGTGACCCCGCTGTATGTTTTCACTTCACGTTGTGGAATAAAATGTTTTTACCACTCCTCTTTACAGAATTTTCCCCACTATAGGACATAGACAACACGAGGTAAAGTGTTCGTCTTGGGATCAACAGGTCACGGGTTCGATTCCCGATTCCTCGTGTTCTTTGAATAAGTTATCCTTGGGCAAGACACTGAATCCCTAGTGCCCCCGATAAGCAGGCTGGTGCTGCAATCGGTGTACGAGTGTGTGTGTGTGAATGAGTAAGTGTGAAGCCATTGTAAAGTGCATTGGGAGATCTTCATTGACTTGAAAAGGGCTATATAAATGCAGACCATTTACATTTACATTATTTCCCCAAAACGTATAACATTGAAATTTTGCCTGTCTTCTATTGGCCCGTGTCATAAATTGCTGGTCTGCTATTAGTTTGCATCACGGCGATATTCTCTTGGCTGTACTAGTCAAGTCATTTTTGTTTGTATAGCCCTTAATCACAGAGTCTCAAAGGGCTTCACAGGTTATTACACAGACTATTTTTTCAGACTATTATTACACCATCCCCTGATCTGGAACCAACATGAGGGCAAGGAAAAACTCAAAAACCTCAACATGAGGAAAATGAAGAAACCTTAAGAAGGGACCGCACATGTGGCATCCCCCTTTCAGGATTACCAGACAGCAAAGGATGTTGCAATCACAAATAATAAAGATATATTGTCCAAAAAAAGTATAGGTTATTCATATGCAATAGAATAGAAGTGTGTTTTACGCTTAGATTTAAACATTCCTACTGAGGTTGCAGAACGGATCTCAGGGGGAAGAGCATTCCACAGTACCGGTGCCCGGATGGAAAACGCTCTCGAACCAGCGGAACACTTCTTGGCTCTTGGGATCACCATAAGACCGGCGCTCTAAGAACTGAAGGCTTCGGACCGGAACATAGGGGGAAATCAGATCTGAAAGATATGAGGGAGCAAGTCCATGTATGATTTTGTATAATACTAAGAGAACCTTGAAATCACATCTTAGGCTAACAGGGGGCCAATGCAGCAGACATGGGACCAAGTCACACATGTGCAAGTCTCAAGTAAGTCTCAAGTCTTCACCTTCAAGTCCCAAGTAAGTCCCAAGTATTTTTTTCTTGGGCAAGTCAAGTCACAAGTCAAGTCCCGAGTCTTAGATTGCCAAGTCCAAGTCAAGTCACAAGTCATAAAAACAGCGACTCGAGTCGACTCGAGTCCAAGTCACTAAGTCTCAAGTCCCCATGTCTGCAATGCAGGTTAGCCAAAATCGGCGTGATGTGATCGGACTCTTTTGTCCTAGTTAATAGCCTCGCTGCAGCATTTTGTACGAGCTGAAGACTCTTGATTTTGGACTTCGGGAGACCGGAGAAGAGTGCATTACAGTAATCGAGACTGGAGGTAACGAACGCCTGAATTATAATCTCCGCATCCGACTGAGACAGTATAGGACAAATTTTAGCAATGTTGCGAAGATGGAAGAAAGCGGTCCTAGTAATTTTCTTCACATGTGTTTGAAATGACAGATCCTGGTCAAATATGACACCTACATTTTTAACTGAGTCACTCGTGTGATGTGACATTAGTCAATGTTCACAGCAGTTTTTGAGAGTAAGTCACGGCATTTAGGTGGACCAATAACTAACATTTCGGTCTTTTCAGAGTTAAGACGCAAGAAATTGAGTGACATCCACTCTTTTATCTCAGTGAGGCCTTTCTCTTCATTCTGTGAAGAATAGCTTGTGATTCGTAAAGACTTTGTGAGTCAGCAGTACGATCCAATTCCTCAAGGTTTTAAACTAAAACGAGTATTTTCAAGAAACTTGGCCATGGTCAACTGTTGTCTACCAAACAATGGTAAACAACAATGGTAGAAACATACTTTTTTTAATCTAATTAAAGATGAGGGTTCAAATTACAGAACATTTTCTGAAGGCCTTCAAAAATGAGTCCTAATGGCAAATTTCGCTGGCACCTGCTCTTCCCATTTGAGAGAAACGTCTGGCATTGAAATAGTTAACCAATCAGAATTCAGAACACAATGCACGAAAATAATCCAAGAAGTAGCGATACTGCAAAAAGTAAACGCGATACAGCGAGGGATAGCTAAATGAGTAAATTTGGAGATAAATACCCTTTGATCTAAAATTCTTCCGACGTCTGCCCCTCCACGTCGAAACCTGACCAAATGTTTTGCGTTTGAACCGAAATATCAACTCTCAAATCGAGAACCGAACCCCGGCACGTTGTCGGGTAAGTTTTATATCAGATATTTTCAGCAACCGGTGAGGAGCGCCGATGATCTCGGGCGCAGGTAGATCGGGAATGACAAGCATCTCCGGAGACGCTCTCCGGCATTTAGCCACGGATGAGCTAGCGCCGACACGGAAAACCTTCGCCCTCCTCTCTCGCCGACGTCTCGCTTACAAAGTGCATCTGTTGCCGTGCCGTGCCAGCTGTTTACACGGCATAGGATTCGGGAAGGGGGGCAGGACGGGGATTGAACATGAAAGGGACAAACAGAATGAAGAAAAACAATTTTTAACGAGGCTTCTCTTTGATGATTTTGTCAATAAATTGCTCAGATTTATCAATGTAATTTCCATCCATCCATCCAGTATCTGCACCGCTTATCCTCAGTAGGGTCACGGGGGTGCTGGAGTCCACCCCAGCTATCCTCGAGCAGTGGGCAGGTAACACCCTGAACTGGTTGTCAGCCAGTTGCAAGGCACACGGAGACAGACATACCGAGGGACAATTCAGACCAGCCAATTAACCTGACATGCATGTTTTGGGGATTTGGGAGGAAACTGGAGTGCCTGGAGGAGACCCACGCGAGCACGGAGAGTACATGCAAACTCCACACAGGAAGGTTCAATCTCATGACCTCAGAACTGTGCCGCACGAGCGCTAACCACTGCGCTGCCGTGCTGCCCTCAATGTAATTTTTTTATATAATATACAACAGTGTTTTATAGAATTTTGTGAGACTGGTGGGCGGAGAGTCTAGGGGGGCTCGGGGAAATTATTGTACAAGCGCATCAATCTCATGCATTTTTAAAGCAAAATCAAGAAGCTAGATCTATGATCAATTTGTGGTCTTCTATTCTTCTCTTCTATTCATTGTAAGTCTGTCTTCTGCGCCGCTAATTCTCACTAGGGTCGCGGGTGTCATTGGAAGTGACACATTTATTATCATTGTAACTGTTAGTGTCCAATTCACCTCTTATGACCGGAGGGCCCCAACAGGGGTTTGGACTGGGCAATCAAAACACACCTGCAAAATAAAAAATATTTTTCACTTCTAAATACAACAGATTTTTTCTTTTATGAGTGATCAAATAACCATCTTTACCTTTACCTAACCAGTCTATAAAATGTCTTGTTTTACCTCTACCTAATTATTTTAGGAATAAGAAATCACAAAATCTAGATTAAAAATAACATTTTCAAGCACAGAATACGACGCGTATCCTTCCTGATCTTTCAGTGCTCGATTTGTTCAGCAGCCACCACGGCGACATTATGAATTCATAGGGAAGCAAATGAGTTTCCGTCACCTGGAATTTGCACATCCTCTCCATTTATTAGTTTTCCTTTTTTCCTTCTTACCGGAGACGCTTCGTAACCTTCAGTAAATTCCTCGACGGTCATGACAGGGTTTTTTTGGGGGGAGGTTCTTTTTTAAGCACAGATGCTGCCAAACTTATGAACGATGGTTCGTAAGTTGAATTTGTTCGTAAGTTCCTTCAATGCTATCTTTTGTATGTTTAAGGTTTATATGCTGTACGTATGTTTAAGGCTTGTATAAGTAACCTGTATTGTTTCGTACTAAAGAATAAACATTTCATAAAGTAATATGTTCTATAAAGATAAATAAAGTTCTACTTACTTTTGGAATAGGCGCTTCAAGATGTTATCCGTGGTAAAAAGTGGCCCAAAAAAGTTTTCTGACTGTTTTCTCAACCGCATCAAGCTTTCTTATACCATTTTCGTTTCAAAAGAAAAGGCACGACTCTTCTGTACACTTTACACCAACCATGTTGAATGGATGCACGAGATATTAAACAATAAAAATGTCAAAGTATAGAATGTTTACAGTACCCACGAACTAGAAAGAGGAAGCAGATTTTTTTTTTCTTCCGTGTGGATGCTAGGTGACTTCTCACAGTGCACACTCGCCAGTAGTGACGGAAAGAAGCACTACAATAATGTCCTGTACAAAAGGTGTACAGTACAAAATCTAACTTAGTAGGGGAGCGTCTGTAGAATGCAACCTTCACTGTTTATCAAACCAGGCCAAAGTCTGCTAATGCTAGTTTTTAATGTTGTGCTCGTCACAGCTTGTGCCTGCTAAAGCAATGATCACCAAACCGCTAAAGCTAAATATGTACTTGTTTCATGCTGACGCCAGCCAAAAATCAAAGGAAACATTTCTAAAATTAAAATAATATGTTTGCATTTCATTAGAATTTTGTTTTAGAGCAATGATAGATGCCGATTCTAGTTGTTGATGCTAGTAGCTAATGCTGATACACTATCCATGATGTCAGCTGCTTAAGCAAAGCTAGTTCCTAATAATAATAATAATAATAATAATTTCCTTTGTATTGTCATTCTTTGTAACAATGTACACAGAACGAAATGTCGATACACCTGACCCGTTGTAGCGAGTCGGTGCAGCCGCAGCCAGAGGGCGCCGCCATTATACCAATTAGGTATGTGTCGGTCGAGGCGCGAACCAGCGACCTCCCAGTCTCAAAGCCGGCACACTACCATCTAGGCTACTGAGTTGCGCTTGTTGCAGCTAAAACCTCCTGAAGCAATGCTAGTCAATACAAAAGCTAAAAGCTGACCACTAAATATATATATGTGCTTTTTCAAGTGGACGACAAACAAAAATCAAAAGAAAATACTCAAAATAAACATTAATTTTCACTTTTCCAATGATGTATTAGAATAATACTTGTGATTGTCGCAACTAGCGACCCTTAAGGCAATGCTCGACAATGCTAAAGCTAGAAGCTAACCCTTACAATTAAATATGTGGTCAATTCATGCTGACAGGCAAAAATCAAAAACAACAACTTTAAAATAAGAAAAAAAACAATATTTTTTCGCTGTTCATAATTAATTTCAATGTTCCAATATTTCTTGAGCAATACTTAGATGCCAATGCTAGCTGCTAACGCAAATACATCTAGTGACAGCACCTGTGATGCCAGCTGCTTCAGCAAAACTAGTTGCTACTAGTTGTCCTCGTCGCAGCCAAAGCTATGCTAGCAGCTAACCACTAAAGCAAAATATGATCTCACTACTTGAAATGATTCCTTTTGCGGTCCATTACGTGCAATACATTTTCCAGTTTTTTTAAGTGAGAAGATTGATACTAGAAGCTGCCTCAGCAACGTTAGCCGCTAGTTTGTAGCCCAACTGAGACAAAGTGAAAAATGGTCCTGGCGTTCGCCACAGTTGACTTCTCGCCCCCATTTGGGCAAAGAGCAATTCGTGCTCGTAAGTCATATCTCAACAGCTGGGGTTCTTATGCGTCCCCCTCCGCCCGTCTAAACGACCCCCAGCTTTTTCCTGTAACTTGGGCTGCCATAATCGGCGTCACAAAGCCTTCTCGGTTTACATAGTGAGTGACTTTCTTTTATGGGCCAGACATTCTGCAAAGTCCCTGGAATTGCGAGTCGTGACCACAGGGCCCCCCTACCCCTAAACACCACCTAGTCCCACCCACCATTTACCGCCGCCCCTCTGTTGGCATCCAACACCACCCCATCATTCTTAGTGGTCACCTGATGTTTGGATGAAAGATTTCCCAGTCTTGATACCGGATCCAGGCGGACCACCCGGGGAGGGGGACGACACGAACCATCCTCCGACACAGCTGTTTCCTCTTTGAACCTTTTTGGGACACTTAAGAAAGAGACTCATGTTTAGAAAAGATTCAGTTTATCAGAATATATTTCCAAACAGGTATTGTCCGATACGGATATTTTCCAATTCGATAACCATAGAATTTTGTGAGTGGACAGTGTGGGTGGACACTCTCGTGACTATGGTCAGTGTCACATTTTTCCAAGCTGTCTCATCACAGTGCAGACGGGGTGGGACAAACAGAGTGTGCGCTGACTGACAGAGGTATGTCGCACAAATACAAACCATGGTGTTTGCAATCGTTTCTATAAAGAGGCATCCAAAAGTTTTTTCCCTTAACTTCACATTAATATCTCAAAAAATATCATATTTTTTAAACATGCAAGTTTATGAGACTCTGGCGGGGCTAATTAAACCCTGGTGGCCCGCCAGTTCATTCCCATGTCTGGGAAACACTGGATAACGGAAGGGATTATATGTGCTGTTTTCGAGAGTTTATTTCGTAAACTTTTTATTTAATAATTCTTTTCTTTTTGTCACAGACCAAAAACGGAGACAGGACCCAATAGCGCTCGTTTTCTCAGTTTTTATTAATAAAGAGGGAGAGCAGGGCTTGCTTCCACGATCCGATGGTTGACGGACAAGAGAAGCAGGAGATGCGGAAGTGGCACTTCCGTGTCTAGCTAGGAGGGTCGAAGACAGGCGGGAATTACAAGTCGTTAGCCGGGACTGGAGAGCAAAGGCGATGTCAAGTTCGGAAACGAGGTCAGCAACAGATGGCAGGCAGGTAACGGGGCAAAACAGATCAGATAACAGGCAGGCAGAACGGGGCAGAGTCACGTCTGGAAACAGGTTGGCTACGAGGATGAGGCATAGAAAAGCAGGGCAGGAGTCTGACGTAAGGGATGACCAAGCTGGGAGCACTGGTTCGCATAACGATCTGACAGGGATCCCTTGGAAGTCGGGGGTTTAAAAGGAGTACATCAGCCAATCAGCTGTTTGGGCTGTTGGCGCTAATTAAGCAGTTGCAGGTGCTCTGAATCGACAATCATGACACTTTTTTGTATATTGTTTCAAAATATTACATTTAAATTTAAACGATTTTAGTTCAAAAATTTGATTCTGATCGAATTATACTTGATGTTTGTATATGTATATACATATATATATATTTTTTTTTCTTTTAATAATATTCGGTAATTTATTATTTCCATTCATTTTGTCGGATTTATTTATACTTATGCTTTTCGGATATTTATTTTCTACTTTTTATACATCTTTTGTTTTTTTTAAGTCTAAATTTGGACCAAATTCAAATTTTTGCAATTCATTACGTACATTACATATTGTACATTACATCTTGAATATGATTCTCTTCCCTCTCAAAGCTTATGGCTTTCTGGTTATGTTGGCTGAAATCCAAATAAATTATTTTTGGGGCGGGTATAGAACTGATATGAGAGGATTACTACAGACCAAACATGTATTGTGTTAACCGGTTTTGACGATAGCTCCATAAATTAGGTTGAAAAAACAAAAATGCATTTGTGATGGTGTATTTCAGGGTGTACAAACTACGGTCCGTGGGTCACACACAGGCCCACTGGGCGAAAATGGTAGAAATAATACTCTTCCTTGCCTTATCCCTGATTAGCCAGGGGTCGGCTCCCATACACACACATGCGACTGTGCACAGTAAGAGATTATAGTCGTACCCAACTGATGTGTCGCAACACCTTTCGTTGGGGGTCATTTGGGGACCAAATCCCCCATATCTAGCAACCCCTAATGCCGAGCGCCAAGCAGGGAGGAAATGGGTTCCAATGTTGTATGTCTTAAGCATGACTCTGCTGAGGTGACCAGCGAACTCCCAGTCTCGGGGAAGGTGTCATATCCCAAGCACAAGACAGTAAAACCCCCACTACTGCATTAATACTGCAAAACGGTAAAGAAGTACTACAACATACTACTAAAGAAATACTACAAAATACTACATTGTTATCACAACTGTAAAATTTAGTGCTTAAATCACAGATCTCATATCTTATTTTGCTGTAATTCTTAAAAGAAATCAGAAATACCACATACATTATATAGAAATACTACAGTCATCTTACGAAAGTACTACTACAGAAATACTACCTCAGAAACACTACAAAATGTTACAGTAATACCACTACATAAATACTAATAAACTTACTGAAATACTACTACAAAATGGTGCAGAAATTATACAAAAATACAACTACAGAATACTACTGCAGTAATGCCACAGAAATAATACAAAACTGCATATCAAATTAATTTGATTGATTAAAACTGGGAACTCATAAGAAATAATTTTTTGCTTAAATTCTGAGTGTTTCAAAACGAATTTGATGACACTAACCTATTTTAAATAAACAATTAAATATAATATCTAGATGTCTGCATGTATATTTATTTAAAAACACAAATGACACAATTAGATGGCCAACATTTCTAACCTAAAGCAGCCTGCTATAGTCTATACGTTTTACAAAGTACTTAAATGACTACATTTTAGCTCAAAATGTAGATTCCCCCCCCCGCCCGTGTAGGATCTCTAAATGTAAATGAGCTTTAAATGTATCTTGAGCTCCTCTACTCCTATTTTTTCACTAATTCTCACTAAATAGCAAAATAGAATAAAAATTCAAGCTACTGTATTCCCGATCGTACACATTTTAACTAGCTGAGCATTATACATTTGCGGTAATTTTCTGTCTACGTTATGAAAAAAAAAACAACTCTCAGAGTGCCTTTATAATTGCCGTATGCTGTTTTTTTTTTTTAAATGTTTTTTTTGGGGCCTTCCGTTTTACGTGAGCCCGGCATCAATAAATCGCTGTACAAACACCGCGATCAAATATTCCCGCAGTTGCGATTAACAGGGAGACCGCAACGATGCTAATTACTTGTGAGCTCCCATCAAATGTTACATCCAGAAATAAACCAAATGGATTCATAACGCTGTCTGATTTAAATTCTCGCTGCTTATTGAGTATTGTTTACATGTTTTGGTCTTTTTCCTCCTCCTGCTCCTATTTAGAAGTATTTGATTTACGGGACTCCTCATTTTTTTGACCACTCTGTGTTGCTTTACTATGTACTGCATCTACAGATGAGTGCTAAAATGCACAAAGAAGAATACAAACTCTGCTTGCTGGTTGTTTTTATTTATTTGAGGATGAAAATGGTCAAATTAGGAAAAGGACTGTTTCAAATATACAAACGCTTCCCTACTTACGACCATTCGTCTTACGAAAAACGGTAGATACAATCATTTTCTTCGGGATGTTGAAAAATATCTGGACATTACTGTAAGTTAGATTTTGTATTGGTTGCACCTTTTTCCGACAGTACTGTAGTGCTTCTTTCCTCCACTACCGGTGTGTGGCGCTGTGAGAGGTCACCCAGCATCCACCCTAAAGAAGAAATCCGCTTCCTCTTCCCAGTTTGTCTGCAAACATTCTATACTCTATCTCCAGCGCGCAATGAACTTTGACATTTTTATTGTTTAATACCTCGTGCATCCATTCAATATGGTATAATAAGAGAGGCGAGCAGTTTCATCTGAAATTAAAGTGGAATAAGAAAGCTTGATGTGGTTGAGAAAATGGTTGGATTGCTTTTCTTCGTCCACTTTCTACCACGGAGGAGGAAGTCGTCTAGTTTTTGAAACCCAACTTCCAAAAGTCCGTTAAACTTATTTTATTTATCTTTTTAAAGCGTGTTATTTTATTAAACGTTTATTTTTCAGTACGAAACAATACCGGTTACTTATACAAGCCTTCAGCATACTTATATAAACCTTAAACATACATCTCCATACAAAATATAGCACTGAAGCAATTTACAGACAAATTCAACTTAAGAATGATCGTCCTCATTCCTAAGTGGGGCATCGTAGTCCAAATACCAACTCAAAACTCCGAAAAAGATGAAAAAGGAATAATTTATTCAAGCTTTCCTAATAGGAACACGTAGGTTCACGTGGCAGACAGGCAGCTTGACAGAGGCTGAAATGATTTCTTCAGACCGAAGATGGCATTAGTAAGTAAAATATTTTTAAGGTTACGGACACCACCTTTAAGTAATACCTTAAGTTTCAAGAGCAACATTGCTATTTACAGGGTCCGTAAGGGTGCTTGAAATCCTTTAAAATGTTGAGTTTTTATAGCTTGAAAAGTGCATGAATTTTGGGTGAAGTGCTTGTAAATACTTGAAATTGTTGCCAGGTTTCTCAACAAGTACGCTTACAAACGACTCTGGCACTGCTGTCTGGTGGCTTCGCTTTGCCTTGGCATTTTTTTGTGATTAACTGCAGCTGGCATTAGTTTGTACAGTCTTATCCTAAGAACGGTCATCGCCACCTACGGGTCGCGCCCAAAAGTAAAGGTGAATGCTACACAACCAGGCACTATGAATTGTTCATTGTGCAAACCAATTAAGCTGTTTCCTATATATATTTATATATATATATATATATATATATATATATATATATATATATATATATATATATATATATATATATATATATATATTGAGATTTACTCGAGCTCTAAAAATTATGTGTCTTTAAGAATTCACAAGCAAGATTAAAAATCCCATATAAATACAGATTCACACAGGTTTTTGTTTTTTTAATGGTACAATTGGAAACGTTTTTTAAAAAAAGTGCTTAAATTTGGCAATAAAAATGTGTACGAACTGTTTATTTAAAAAAAAAAACATAAAAAATGTTATCGCAAAGCTAGCTCATCTCTTCAGCCTACTACTCTTTTCCTCTTAAAGGGACAGTGTGTATTTAACCATTATATGTCCCTGTAAAAAAAAATCAGCTTTACCCAGGTAACAGGACCTTCAAAAACAACACGATTAAACCCAAATCCATTAATATCTAACTCACGCTTCATAACGAAGGATTTATCGGGCGAAAACGAGGACGACTCGTTATAAACGCTCGTAAACACAAAGCGGGTTTTTAAAAAGAAGACATAAAAAGAAAAATCCCGCCGTTTAATCATTTAAGAGCTCCGACAGGAATGAAATGAAATATCTGGGACGAGTGAAAAATCAATCAAAAAGCTGTCGCGGCTGGGCAAGAAAAAGGGAGGGTGCTGTTGCAGACTTTGTTACTCTGTTATTCACACTCTGATCCTCCGAAACACAAATCCGACTAATCTTAAGTCTAGAAAGTTTTGGGAGGCTTTCAAATAAAAAAAAATGGCCGATGTGAAGGCGGATCAATGCAAGTAACTCGCATAAAGCTTGCTGTTGTTATAATAATCAGATTCATTAGGACACCGGCCCGGTGCCAATTTGTGCTGCTGTTTCTTGCTGTGTTTATTCAAGTTTTTGTTTGCCGATTGAAGAAAATGTTTTGAAATATCAAAATATTCAGACTTGGGGCTGACTTACACACGACGGCATTTGCAGTCTTTTAAATGAGACATTTAAAAGTCATTTTGATTAACACCGCATTTACAGACACTTCTGACCTACGGACGGGTTAGGTTCCGGACAATCGTTCGTAATTTAAATTTGTTCATAGGTTGCTTTAATGCTATATTTTGTATGTTTATTGTTTATATAAGTATGTTTAAGGCTTGTATAAGTAACCTGTATTGTTTGGTACCAAAAAACATTTCATAAAATGATATGCTCTATAAAGATAAATAAAGTGAAGTTTAACTTAATCTTGGGAGATGCGCTTCAAGAGGTCCTGCTCTGTGGTAAATGATTACACACGAACCAGGAGGTAGAAGCCGGATTTCTTCTTTGGTGTGGTGGCTGGGTGACCTCTCACAGCGCCCTGCGGCAGGAAGAAACACTACAGTACTGTCCTCTACTCGGAAAAAGGAGCACATAGTACAAAATCTAACTTACAGCAACGTCCGGATAGTTTTCGACATCCCGAAAAAAATGATGGTATCTGCCGGAATCTGTAAGTCGAATGTATGCAAGTCAGGAGGCGTCTGTATATATATTTGAAAGTACTATATTTTTTGATAATTCAAGTTTGAGACTCTGGACGGACCAGCTAGAAACTTCCTATGTATGGGAAACGCTGGATGATGACTGGAATTATATGTGCTGTTGTTTATAGTACTCTTTTATTTCATAAACACTTTATATATTCTTTATTTTTTCAGGTTTATAAAAGTTTTCTTTTACTGATTGAAGAAAATGGCTTATATTAAAATATTGAATTTTTGGACTTGAGGGCCATTTTGTAACTTTTTGATTAGTTTTAGACCAATTTTGTACTACCCGAAAAACTGTTGACTTTAGTCAATTTTGTTTTGTGATTAGAGATCATTTTGAGATAATGTTTATGTCATAAAATGTGATCGAAACGTGTATAACGTGTGGTTAACCTAAAATATGTCTAAAACTTTCAAAATTAGAACAATTTAAACCATTTTCAGACTACCATGAACAACTGGTAAAATTAATACATTTTATTTTGAGAAGTGAACATTTTTGTCATAAAATGCCTAAATAAGCCTAATGTATACAATTTAAGACTATCTAAAAATGTTTTACTTAATTTATTTAATTTTTTAAATTGACTTTATTTTCTCATGTTTATGTAATATTTGTGGTTTAAATCAGCCCAATATAATCATTAGACATAGAATAGAATATCTAAACCTAAAGAAATTTGGTTTTTAGACCTTGTTTAGACTACCCAAAAAATGTATTCATTCAAATTTATTCTGACAAGAGAAGTTTCTTCATCATATTTGGAAATTGTCCAAAATGAGCCTAATATCTAAAACTTTTCAGAAAACTTTTAGACCAATTTTCAACTAATTTAAGACTATCCTTAGATATTTTATTGATCAATTTTATTCTGTTAAATAGGATTCATTTTCTCATGATTATGTAATACTGTAATTGTCGTTTAAAGATTTAAAATTATCCTAGTCGATGTCTAAAACTTTAAACTGTAGACCAATTTTGGACACATTTCAGACTACTCTAAAAAGATGTTTCAGTGAGTCAATTTTAATTAAAGAAATGGAGTTTATTTTCTTGGGTTTTTATCATAATTGAGGTTTAAACATCTAAAATTAGCCTAATGTCTAGAACTTTACGTTTTGAAGACAGTTTTAGACTTTACTGAAAAAAATGTTGAACATTGAAGTGCATTTATTGAATACATTTATGAGGGTTTAAACGTCTAATGTCAATCAATGAGAGTCTAAAACTTTGAATTCTTGACTAATTTTAGACATATTTATGACCAACACAAGACTTCCCTGAAAACATGTTTAATTTAGTCAGTTTTATTATTTTGTGAGTTTTGTATGCTCACTTAGAAAGATACGTGTGGTTCATACATCTAAAATCAACCTAATAGAAGTGGAAAACTTTTAATTTTTTGCCTATTAATATAGTCAGTGTTAGTCTGCGTTTTTTTCTTTTCTTTTTATATTTCTGTTATACTTGTGGTCCAAACGTGTATTATTCTCAAGGTAAATGTCTAACATTTTGTATTTCACAACACCACTCCAACGAAGAAAAGTTGATGTTTTTTTTTTTTAAACGGTAACATACGATAAAGTTAACTTTATCAAGGTGAATATAGCTTGATAGTTAACTTAAAAAAGTTGGAATTAGAAAGATCTGGAATACATCTATATTTATATGTCTATTTTAGGTCTAAAAGTGAACGTATTTTAGTAAACTGGTCAACTAAATGAATTTACACATTTATTGAGTGTTTTTTGGATGGAGTTAAGTAATCAGTGGCACATATTCCTGGATTTATATCTTTGTCACTGTTTATAAATAACCTAGCTAACACAGTTAGCATTAGCCACATTTGTACTCACCACAATCTCCGGAAGAACACAATCAAGGAATTTTCGGCGTGGCATGACATCAATTTATTAGAGAATGGCACGAGACGCAATTAGAAGACATCACAGTGGACACCGCAGCAGCAACTCCGGCTAGCTAATCAAACTACCCGGAATGTTTAGCGCGGGGTTAAAATGGAGGGCACTAATTAGCAAGAAAAGATTGGACAGGAATGTTTCTTTGGAGCTCTCAATGGTCTTCAGTGCACTTTAATTACACACGTAAACAACGCCATCGCAACTTTGAGGCTTAAGGTGGTCTAAAATTCGACTTTTCCTGGCGCCGTTTCTTCGTGTTCGCAACCGTCTGCCTGGCAAGGCATGAAAGCGCCGCAACTTCTTTGGAATACGAAAATCCCGCGCCAGGGCTTAATCATCTCCCCAGGTAGCCGCTAACTTTCGGGCTAGCTGATTGAATTAGCATGTCGGGTGGAAAGGTCGTCCGCTGGCGGGACCAATTGGCCCCCTGTGCGGTTTTAATCTAGCTTGCTGATGCGTTTGTCGTCGTTAGCCGTGTTTCGACAAGAACAAGTGTAGACAATGCGAGGAGGAGGGCCTTATCAGGAACGAACAAAAGCAACAAAGAAAGTTTTGTTTTTAAGCTAGGGAAGTTAGCTCAAGGACAGTTAGCTCTGAATTGGCCTTGCTCGAGGCCTGCCAAATGATCAGCAGAAATTATGAACTAGGATTGCATTTATCAGAAATTTTCCACCGATTCATCCATCTGGTTGGTTGAAGATCAGGCGATGGTGTAGTTGTAATCCTGTGCAGTCCTTTGAGACATTTTTGTGATTAAGGGCTATACAGATCAATGTGACTTGACTTGAAAATATTTCTAAGCCAGACCTGTAGATTATTTGATTATTTACTCATTATTTTATCTGTCTCTTTAAGAACGTTGAAAGATTAGTTTCTGGGGGCTAATTCGTTCTACATTGGAATTGGAACCTGTCTACCTAAGACCGGTAGAGAGGACATTTAAAAGACGCCGATATTCCTTTCGAAAGATGTCTACATTTGGTTGAAGACTAAAAGTGGAAAACAAGTCTTTTTCATGACTATTAAAAAATTCACTTTTAGACCTGTGGCAGACCAATTTTAGCCCAAGTGAATTCAGGCGTCTGTTAGACATCTTTTAGACCTACAAATGCTCAGTGAGACTTATCCCTGCTTTATGGTCTGGGAAATGTCTACAATTTGATGTCTATTGGACGTGTAAAAGACGTGCATTTTTAGACCTGTGGTAGAAAGGGGGAGAGTCGGACAAAGAGTCTGAGAGTGGGACAAAGGAAGAGAGAAAGGGAGAAAGGGAGAAAGAGAGCGAGATAGAGGGAGAGAAACAAAAGAGATAAAAATTGAAATGATGAGAGAGGGGGAAAGAAGAAACAAAATTCAAAGAATAGAAAGAGAGGAAGAGAGGAGAGAAAGAGAAAAGGAGGAAGCAAGAGAGAGAGAATGAGAGAAAAGAGAGGGAAAAGAAAAAAAGAGAGAACAAAGGAAGGTCAAAAGAGACAAAGAGGAACAAAGAAAGAAAAAGAGAGAGTGAAATATAGAGATAAAGGAAGGAAGAGAGATAACAAGAGAGAGCCATAGTGAGAGAGACACAGAGAGAAAGAGAGAGAGACAGAGAGATGGAGAGAGAAATAATAGTACACTGTTTGTGAGAGGCACCGGGCTTCGGCAACATCAACTGGAAATATTTCAACCTGCAGCTCGTTTTTCTCTTGCACATCTCTCAGCATTGTCTCGCGGGCCTGATTCAATCCTTTAGCGCGCCTGTTTGACACCCCTGTTCTCGACCCAACAGTCGTCAAAAGAAAATATCCCTGGCTCTTGAAAGTGAGACACGTTTTGTTTCGATAAAGGTCTGGAAATTTTTGATATTTAAACGTCTGTCAGACATCTTAAAAACGTCCACTTTTAGTTCTGCAGTAGACCAATTTTAGCCTGAATAACAGGATTCGTCTACTTGACGTCTTTTGAACCCCAAATAATTGATACATAATTATGTTTTATAAATATGTGACACAGCCTTTTGAACTTCTGGGAAATTACACGTCTAAAAACAGATACATTTAGACCTATATTAGACCAATTTTAGCCCATTAGACCACAAATAATCTGGGCTCATAAACATGCGACATGACCTGTCTTGTTGAAGGTTCCGGAAATCTATATTTTTAGACGTCTAAAAACGTACATTTTTAGACCTATGGTCGACAAAGTTTAGTTTAAGTGATTTTAAACATTTTTTAGACCAAACATTGCAAAGTAGGACGTATCCCTGTCTTTGTCAACGTGCTACACGGCCCTTCATGTTGCAGTTATGAACTAGCTTGCTACAGTTAGCATTCAACTACCAGTGACATTAGCGCTTCCCACAATGCAATCAGCACCATTATCACACTGAATCGAGCAATCAACAGATTTTTATTCCAGACACGAGGTCTGGAATTTCACCCCGACACCTTTTGAGAGACATTTTCCGATTCCCACGCCACCTTTTCTTGCCCTCCGTAATTACGTTTCGCCGCCATTCTCTCCTGCCTCCGCATTCTCGGTCGGTCACAGTCCGGCAGCTGGCCTTCCACCTGTTCTCTGCCCCGTCATTTCTTTTTCCCTTATTTTTTTTTCTTTTTACGAGTTTAATCAACCGCAAGCGGCGGGCGGTGACGTATGTGTTGTAGCGTAGCATTAGCATAATGCTCATTTAGCTGGGGATGAATCATCGCAGGTAATTCAATCTATATGTAAAACAACTGGCGCTACTCACCGACAGCTTGGCTCAGCCATTCCGACCCGGAGAGCTCTTTGGTACCTTAATTAGTCACCGAAATTGGGACAAAAGTCTGCCGTCTCAGCAAAAAAGGTGTGCTTTACTGGGTCACCATGTACAGTTGGGAATTTTTGTTTTAAGACCTCCTAAGTCAAATGTGTGTGAGTGTTGCTTTGAGGCCAGATACTTTGGTGGGAGTAGTTTAAAAGTCTTCTTTGCTGGAGATAGGGCTAATGTTGACGTGGGTAATGTTACTTTGGTGGACATAAATCATTTCAAAATAGGCCATAAAACTCTCAAAAATTAGCCTTGCTTTCCTGAAATTGCAGATATGAGAATTATTTAAGACTATAGGTATTACATCACTTGCATTCCTGAAGGAATTGTCATTTTTGACCACCGTTTTTGTGCAAATATGATTTATGACCGTTATCGCACTAATTGAATTCCTGACATTCCTAAAAATGCTTAGGAGTTATGAGTAATGCAATTGAATCATGAAATCATTATTTATAATTTTCATTATTGCATGGTTATTATTCTCAACATACTTTTAGGATTATAATTGCTTTAAGACCCCTCTACCTTATTTATTTTTTTGCAAATGAGTCGAAAATAAATTATGACTCTTGAGTGACACGAAGGCTTTATTTAGGTTGACTACCATAACGCCATATACAGCATATTTGTATAGCTTTTTTCCTAAATACATCATGCGAGTGTCATAAATCAATCACAATTTGTGTTAGAGAGAGCCTTTGGCTGTTTTGTTAGAGTTAACATAGTCCACTTACCTTAATTTTAATGACAAGTTTTCACATTACTGCAGTTATTGCATACTAATCTGAAATTATTTTGTGAAGTATGATTGATTTATGACCTCATTGGTCATATTCGTTCAAATAGGTTTTGGCAAGGTGACAATTTGTTTTTCTTTTACTAGTACTCAATATGACAAATATATGCATACATGTAACAAGTGGGGGTCGTAAATCAATAATAAAAAAAATGCATTTCTAATGCACACCGCCTACTACTTTAAATTCCTTTTGTACACACAATTATTGACAATGAGTTCTTGCATGTTTATCATTGCTGAAATTCCTTTATTAAGTATGATAGATTTATGACCCCCTCCTCACACCTGTTGGCAAATTAGTTATGAATATATGGTTTATAGCTCTCTAGTGACAAATTCTTTGGATTATATTACGATTACACCATATGTCTCATACTTTTTTGATAATTTTCTTATATATATATAATCTGTCTAATTTTGGGGTCATAAATCGATTTTGATTCATTACAATTTGTCAGGAATGAAAAACAGGTGATTTTGACAGTTTTGTTTATCTTTTGACATGAAGTCTACCTACTGTATTTTTCGAATGCATCGCCTGCTACTTCAATTTCCCTAAACAGAAAAAAAGAAAAAAGAAAAAATGTTTGAATCCACGTCCGGATGTGTCACTAGCTTGTCGTCCATGTGTCAATGACAGCTGGCGCGATTTGAACGGGCTGAGTCATTCGGCTACGTTTATTTATACTTCTTCCCTTTTCTACGCAAAGTCCATTTTTTATACTATTTGTTTGGCCTTCATTAATAATCACTACTCCTCATTCATATTTTAGAAAAAGACAGGCGGATATTTGTTTATAATGCCGACTTGTTTTCCCTGGCATTTTTAATAATTGTTTAATATCTCAAATCGACTGCCACTTTTGTATCCTCGACTCGTCTGCCAGGGGAACTTCTTCCTCGTTCTCACTATTTTTTTTCTTTTTTCCGCTAGGTTGTTGACATTGTGCGGAGGCCTCGCTGCCGTCTTTCTTTTATTTTCCCCGCGGACTTCCTCGCATGCGGAGATTGCCAACGTTAATAATTCCCGGCGTGTTATTGAAGAGGCACGGTCCCAATAAAAAACAGACTTGTGTCACGTTGAAGGGAGTTCTCAAATCGAGTTTTTACGCGTGCCTCCGGATGAATTATTAACCGGCGCGTTACTTTGGTAGAAACTTTAGCCGTGTTTTGACAGAGGGACGATAATTCTCGCAGCTGCTACCTTGCGAAGACGTTCGGGGAATTGCGGTAACCAAAGAGCGCAATCCCAGATGTTTTGGAAATTTTGTACCTAGTGAATGCTAAATTTAGATACTGAAGTAGGTTTTATTTTTTCTCTCTGAATAATCAGTGTGGAGCTGCTGCTCCTTTGCATTAAGAGGATCCTGCTGAGGTGGCTCAGGCATCTGGTAAGGATAAGGTGTTCTGGGTTTGGGGGTTCTGAGGACAACCTAGGACTTAATAGAGATGGTGTGTCCCGAGGCTAGCCTGGGAATGCGTCAAGATCCTGTTGGATTAGCTTTACAAAAGTGGCACCGGATGGGGAAGGTCAAAGAAAGTTTTTTTTCCCCCTGAATAATCCGTGTAATGCTGCTGCTCCCCTTTATTAAGAGGATCCATCTGAGGTGGCTCAGGCATTTGGTAAGGAGGCGGTGATATTGGCATGCCGATCAGCAAGGAGACCTAGAACAACCTGGAGAGACTTTCTGTAGGCTAGCCTGGGAAGACCTTGAGATCCGTTTGGATTAGCTAGGTTAAGTGGCTCAGGATAGGGAGGGTCTTGGCGTACTATATGTATTTTTTAAATTCTGAATAATTAGTGTAGAGCTGCTGCTCTTCTGCATTGAGATGATCCTGCTGAGGTGGCTCAGTCATCTGGTATGGATGAGGTGTTCTGGGCTTGGGGGTTCTGGAGACAACCTAGGACTTAATAGAGGTTGTGTGTCCGTGGGCTAGCCTGGGAATGCGTCAGGATCCTTTTGGATTAGCAAAGTGGCATGGGATAGGGAAGGTCAAAGACAGGTTTGTCCCTACCTGAATAAACTATGTAAAGCAACTGCTCCCCTTTATTAAGGGGATCCAGCTGAGGTGGCTTAGGCATTTGGTAAGTTGAGGTGATCTTGGCATGTCCCATCAGCAAGAAGACCCTAAACAACCTGGAGAAACTATTACTCTTGGCTAGCCAGGGAAGACCTTAAGATCTGTTTGGATTCACTTGGTGAAGTGGCTCAGGAAAGGGAGTGTCTTGGTGAAGTATATGTATTTTTTTTATCCTGAATAATTAGTATTGAGCCTCTCTTCTGCGTTAAGAAGATCCCGCTTAGTAATTTCGGGCATGTCCTGGGACACGCTGGAGGTAGGAGGATTCAAAGCTGGCCCGGGAATGCCTCAGGATCTCTTTGGATTAGTTGAATGAAGTGGCTTAAGTTAAGAAGGGATTGGCAAAATGTTTTTTTCCCCCCATCAAAATCAATATATGATTCATCTTATGTGTTATGGGTATGTCTCATTGCCAAGGAGACCCAGTACACACTGGAGGGACAATTACTCCAGGCATGGCAAACATCAGGATCCTATTGGATTTACTGAATGAAATGGCTCAGGATAGGAACGGTTTCGGGAAAGTATATGAAGATGTATATATATATTTTCCCGAATACTCAATATAGAGCTGCTGTTTCTCTGTGCCAAGAGGAAACAGCTGGGGTGGTTCGAGCATATGTTTAGGACGAGGTGGTCTGGGCATGTCCCACCAACAAAAAGGTACTGGAAATGACTCCAACCCCGCGGGTGGTCTTGGAAGGCCTCAGGATGACTCTTGATTAGCTAGACAAAATGGGGTATAGGGAGAGTTTCCAATATAAACAATTTCAATCTTATTCATATATAAACATTTAATCTTCAAGGCGAATTTGAAAAAAAATATTATTTTTCTTATGTGTTTTAATCAGAAAACCAAAATACAAATAGATTATAGTCCAGGCTTTATTTAGTAATAACAGTTTTATCTCTCAAAAACATATTCCTTCTCTTTAATTTTCTCTGATGGAAACAATACAATGTCTGAATCAGCAGATATTATCACTAAATAACTTAAAAATAAGAGAATTGTGCAACCGATTAAAGTAAATGTTAAAGGGACAGTGTGTAATGGTACAAAAATCCTTGTTTCAGTAGAAAATAACAATATTGAGTTGTATAGACAAAAATACATGAATTATCATACCATCGGTCTAGAATTTTGTATTTTACATTGTGGAATCCATACCTAGTAGCTTCTATCATGTCCGCCTGGCATCTTGCTATTACGCTGTGCTCATTTTACTGCTTTCGTCCGGATTAGACAATACAGGGCCATCTAGTGGTCAAATATTACACAATGTATTTGTAAGGATTTGTGTGTGTTTGATAATTACCCAGTAATACACATGTTTTGTGTCAAGGCGTAACGACTAGCAGTCCCAAAAATCTATCGGTTCTAAAATGAAAGTCTGTCCCCATTTAGCATCACGAAAAGCTCTGGAGCCTCGTCCTCGAAGGTGATTTACGCCGAGCGGCAAATTTATGGAGCGGCGCTCGCTTAAACGTCTGCTTTGTCAGCAGTGAGTCAACGTCATGTTTTGCGGAAATCGGCTCGTAATGCCTTGCAGCTCTTCATCTTTGGCTCTCTTCAGTTCGAACAAAGAAGGAACAGAGTTTATGTTTTTTTTTTTTCAGGTTTGAGTCGAGGGGCAGACGCGATTGTCTTGGGGCCATTCTGTCGGGAAAAAAAATAATAAATACGTCGTACGTGTCCCGGTGCTTTATATCTGAGGGCAACTCGACAGCTTTGGAATTGATTCGACTTGTTGTTCGAACTGAAGATGAAAGATCTTGACAATATGGCGTGACATGTCGTGATAACTACGAGATACATCGACTGGTGACCTTGGATAAACGGGTCCCGATACAATCCTGAGTTTGGGATTTTGATTCAAAAAGAAATCTGGTTGAATGTGCTTCAGTTCGACAACATTCCATTTTTTTATGAATGGATACTTCTTATTGTTGTCAGGAATTAATATATTATAATGTACCAAATTGTTCGAATTACTTATCTGACTCCATTAATAAAACACAACATACATTCTGTCCTATCAGTGCGTGCTCGTTTCTTTTTGTGAAAAGACGGACAAGAGACCGGCATTTCCACACGGGGCAGATTTAATTTCTTGAATAATTTAACTAAGTGAACTCCATCGAATTAGCCGAATTTGTGTCGCTCGAGTCTCCGTCGAGCCTCTTTTCTCGTTCTCTCTCGATCTTCCAACAATCTTCTCCCTCTCTTCCTCTGTCCATGCCTTTCTCCCAAGCTGGCGTGTCGGCTCCTCCCATGGGCGGCCCACAGAAAAGCCCCCACGTGGCCCCAACATCACGGCGAAGAGCGTCGCGATGTCTGTCCTTGTGTGTCTCGTCTTCTGCGTCAGAGTCCTGTTATCAACAGAACTAAACAAAACATTTGCAAATGCGTAACCTGAAGCTCACTCAGTGAAAATCTTCATTGCACTCGATAAATGTAATTTGTATTTGATCGTACAAAATCCCTTATGGTCAAATGTATAAAATCCTTCATTGTCAAGCAAAATAGATTTTTCTACACGTCGCTGCCCCTCAATGCTGAATAAATACAGTAAAATATTTCCAACAATAGATTCTGAACAGAAGAGACAAAAAGAGAGGGAGAAGCATTGTGGGAGGTAGTTCAGCCAATAGCATTTATGTATTTAAATGATGCTGTGATGCAAACGGGAATCTCAGTTATGTAACATATCTTCGATGAGCCGGATGGCACTTTAGATCAACAGCAACCAGATGATGAAGGTGCTGTATCTGAGTAAAATCAGGAGGCTTCTCCTGCTACTGGTAACCATGGAAACCAGTAGGATCTGTTTCATTTGGGGGAGACAACCCCTTACCCAAACAATTGAGAGAAATGAGCGAGGACGTACTTGTCTAACAACCACCACAGGAAGTAGTGCCTCTGAAACCTTTGTGGTTTAGGCATCCTTAACCATAAAAGTTCAACTCATTGGACCCCGGGATACGACATTAATCCGTTCTGAGGTGGGTAAGTAGTCTTTACAAGTTATATACCTGCCAATTTTTAAACTACCTGAATAAAAAATACGTGTAAAGAAAAAAAATACGTATGTTTAACCTTTTGTGTGATGTCACTGGTACAGCCGAGTAACAGGTGGATGCAGAGGGTGGAGGAAACAGCGGCATTTTAAAAATAAAACTTATTTTTAATAAGTCCCGATTGTTGATTGGGAATAGCCATGCGTGGGTAGCCATTTATGTGTATTCTTTGTATTTCTTGATCATGGCGAGCTTCGTTTCCATGTTTATCGTGTTTTTGCTTCTTCCTTTAACTTCACTGAAAGTCCTGGACCTATTACGAATTACCACAGTTAAATATTTGCAACAATAGATTCTAAGAGATAGAGAAAGAGAGGGGGACAAGCATTGTGGGAGGTAGTTCATCCAATAGCATTTGTGTATTTTAATGATGCTGTGATGCAAACGAGGATCTTAGCGGTGTAACTCGTCATACACACATACTCTGAAAAGTTTGAATTTAAGACTGTTTGGGGTACACAAAATCATTTTTTGTTGATGTCATAAAGTGAGGAAAATGCTAAAAAAATCCACATCATCAAGTGAAAACATCTTAAGGTGGGGTCGCCATATCCTGGGGGTTTGAAAATATGATCATATCTGTACCCTACATTCCCACCACAGAGTCTAGTCTTTGTCAGGTCTTTCTAGTTTTGTGTTTTAGCATTCGTCTTGGGGCTAAAAAATTAAAAAAAAAAAAAAAATCATGCTAGCTAGTCCCTTCGAATCCCTGCAGGGCGAGGCATTCATCACTCACAATACAAGCGTGACCTTGTAGAGTTGAGTTATTACAGTTTTGTGTTTTATAGCAAGTGATCAAAATCACAATGAAGAAAATTCCATTTCCATCAAAGAAAAGTTTAAGGCCCCCCTGGAAGGAGACGGATGAAATGACAGAGAATTGCTTTTTGAATAGAAATAAGGGGTTTGGTTTGGGGGATTCATTTGACATATTACAGATGAAAATTTTGTAGCACACAAATGTAGCTAAACTAAGCTAGGTTTTGGGGGCATGTGTAGCAAAAGCTAAGCTATGTGGGGTTATAGCTAAGGTAGGTTCTGGAGGCTAGGTTTGAAGAGCATGTGTTGCTAAAGCTAGGCTAGTTTGGAAGTCAACTTGATGCTAAAGCTAACCTTGCTTGGGGGACCATGGCGCGAAAGCTAATTTAGGTTGGGAAGCTATGTAGTGCTACCATTAAGTTAGCTTGGTAGTGCTAAGGCTAAGACAAGTTTGGAGACAATGTGGTGCCGGGGTTAAGCTATGTTAACAGGCTGTCTGGTGCTAAGACTAGGTTAGGTTTGGAAGCCATGTGGCGGTAACATTAAGTTAGCTTGGTAGTGCTAAGGCCAAGACAGGTTTGGACAACATGTGGTGCCGGTGTTAGCTTTGTTATCAGGCTGTCAGGTGCTAAAATTAGGTTAGGTTGGGAAGCCATGTGGTGTTAACATTTCGTTAGCTTGGTCGTGCTAAGGCTAAAACAGGTTTGGAGATAATGTGGTGCCAAAATCAAGCTACGTTAGCAGGCCGTCTGGTGCTGAAGCCAAGTGAGGTTGGGAGCCTATCTGGTGCTAATATTAAGTTAGCTTGGTAGTGCTAAGGCTACGACAAGTTTGGAGACCATGTGGTTCCAGAATTAAGCTATGTTAACAGACCATCTAATGCTAAAGCTAGGTTAGGTTGGGAAGCTATGTTGTGCTACTATTAAGTCAGCTTGGTAGTGCTTAGGCTAAAACAGCTTTGGAGACCATGTTGTGCCAAAATTAGGCTACGTTAGTAGGCTGCCTGGTGCTAAAGCTAAGTTAGGTTGGGAAGCTACGTAGTGATAACATTAAGTTAGCTTGATAGTGCTAAGGCTAAGACAGGTTTGGAGACCACGTAGTGCCAAAATCAAGCTACCTTAGCAGGCTGTCTGGTACTATAGCTAAGTGGCCCAGTACATCACAGGTTCAAAAATGTCCCGCGAGCCATTATCCCTGAGCGAATATTTCTGCAAATGTTTGCTTTTGCAGCTCTTTTTAAGTGCTCCGTTCATCAACACGTTAACCCCACTTGTCTGGCCAAGATCCATTATCCCTAATTACATATTGTTGAGAGCGGGGACCTGCGGGGGCATTTCTGCCAGGCATGAACACCCTCGTACAAACGTGGTCCATTATCCCCAATCCCATATTAAAGCGAGCCACCTTTGTCGGGAACTGCACTGTTCTGGCTGTCATCTATTATCCCCGGTCGACTATTGCTGAGAACGGGCAAAGAGAACACATTTGTGTTATGCGTGCTGACTTTTTCTGTTCTTTCCACCTGAATTGAAGAACAGCATCCCTGCTGCCAAAATCCATTCCTATTACTGTGAGTTAAACAGCAGCCTGACTTTTGGTCGTTAAGCCAGATCCAACTCAAAGAGAAACGAGCGTCTCTGATCCACCGACGTCGGACCTGTGCACTCCCAAGTCAAGCCCCTAGTTTCCCCGACTCCTTTGATTGGCAGGAAACTGCGGATACATTTAAAAACAGACCACCTGTAAATTCTTCATCTAGTGGGGCCGGACTGCCTTATTCATGGAAAGCCTCCGGCTGAGGATGTATTTGCCGGCGCCGCTCAGACAAAAAGCGGTGAGGAGAAACCTCTCGAGGTAATGGAGAGGAAACGGCTCGGGCAGCTGCCGGACCGTGTCCACGGGCAGGGGCCTCGGCTGGCCCCGGACAGATCCTAATCCGCTAATGATGCAGCAGCTGTCTTAGACTCATCGCTCCTCGCTGACCCTCCGAGGCGATTTCCCGCAATTCTTCCACGCTCCTTTGATCCCCTTTCGGACCCATTCTCCCCGTCACATTTCAAACCTTCTATCATTTATTTTGACACCGCCGGCAGAAACCGAAACCTCCAGGTAAGCTTCAACGACCTCAACCATTTTTTTCCTTGAAAATCTTGACACTCCTCATTTTAGGCAGAAAGAATGGACAATCGAGCCTCTGCACATGAAACAAATTTGCTCTCTGGACCACCGCTTTATACAATAGTCAACTGGGGATAACTGATCTCTGGCACACTGGCGCTGTTCATTTTAGGCAGAAAAAAGGGTAAAACATCGCGGCCACGCATGACAAAAATTTGCTCTCGATCCCCTCGCCTCTAAGCAATAGTAGATGAGCGTTAAAGGATTGTGAACGCACGGGTACTGTTCATTTTAGGCAGGAAGAACAGAGAAAAATAAACAGATTATGACACAAATTTGTTTTATCAGCCACAGCTCCCAGCAACAGTCAACCTGGGATAATGGATTTTGGCAGCATGGATGCTGTTTAATGTAGGTGGACAGAATAGAAGAACAGCCATCCATGTAAAATATATGCTCTCTTGACATGTACCCCTACCATCCCATCTAAGCAATCGTAGTTTGGGGATAATGGAATGACGCCACTCGTTTGCTGTTCATTTTAGGCAGAAAGAATGGAAAAAATGAGCGGCCACACATGACGCGAATGTGCTCTTTTGACTTCTGCTATGAGCAATAGTCAACTGGGGATAATGAATCCCGGTGACGTAAGAGCGTTTCATTTTAGGCAGAGAGAATGGGGAAAAATAGCGGCCACTCATGTCACACATTGGTTCTCTTGGCCCCCGCTCTCAGGAACACTGGGGATAATGGATGTTGGCCACAGAGATTCCGGTCATTTTAGTCAGGAAGGAAAAAAGAGCGGCCAGGCATGACACGAATTTGCTATGTTGGCCCATGGTCCCAATAATAGTTGACTGGGGATAATGGGTTGCAGGCAAAACAGCGCAGTCTTTTTTTTCTTTCTGTTTTGTTCTTACTCCCTTTCTTTTTGTTTCTATTTTATTTCATTGTTTTTTTCTTAGTTTTTCTTTGTCTTTTTGCCCTTTCCTTTTTTTCTAATTTCATTTTATTTATTTATTTTTTTCCTTTTCTTTCTTTCTTCTTATCCTTCTCAATTTATCTCTTTCTTCCTTCCTTTTTTTCTCTTTCTTTTGCTCTTTCTTTTTATTTTGCTCTTTCTTTTTCCTTTTTTTTCCCTCTTATTTTTCCTATTCCTTCTTGCTTTCCTTTTCTCTTTCATTTTTTCCTCTCTCTTTCTTTTTCTTTCCCTCTTTTATCATTTTCCTTCTTTTTTTCTTTCCCTTTCCTTTTCTTTCACCATATTATTCATCATTTTCTGTTTCTTTCCTTCTTTCATCATTGTCTTTCCTTCTTTATTAAAACTCCTCTACCAAACCTCCCGACACACCCGCACTCGGCCAAAGAATTCGAAATGCGCAAACGACAGCTAAATCTGTCACAAGCGAACCGTCGTAACGTTTACTACGCGCACAGCAAAATCTTTCGCCTCTCCCGTCATCCGTCTCTAATTGCCGCCGACCCGGTGCATCATTTGCGTGTCTGTCGTAAAAAAAAAGAAAAAAAAAAAGATAAAGAACCCGACGCAGGGGAGCCATAACCGTTTTCCGGCCTATATGCTTTTTTTACGGCCGCGTTTAGAGCCGTCATAAATACGTGGCGGAACATTAGGGAGTACGGAAAGCTTGGCAAATCACCGGCGAGACACCTGCTGGTTTCTTTCCCGTAGATCACAACGCGGTGAGAAATTGAGTTAGGCCATCCAATTATGGTTTCGAATAAAAACGCAAAGGTAGGGTTTCAAACTGGGATTAGGGGTTTAATTGCGGGTTCTAAAAGAGTTTATGATTTCAACTGATGGTGTCAGACAAAGGATCGAGGTTGGGTCTCAATAAAAGGATTCGGGTTGTAAACTTGATTGAGGGTTTCAAAGAAGGATTAGGGCTTCAAATTCTGGTGTGTATCAAAGTGTAAGTTTTGTGATGATGGTTTCGGAGAAGGGGTGGGATTTGGGTCTCAGAACAGAATTTGGGTTGTAACCTTGTGTTAGGGTTTCAAAAAGGCTTGGGAATTAAAATTTGGGTGTTTATCACAGTTTATTAGTTGTGATGGCTTCAGCAAGGCATGACTACATTGCCAAGTGCAAAGCAAAGGGCAATGTAATTGTGCTTGCCAGCCCAAGTATTAGCGCAAGCTAGCTGTAAACACTGTTGGCGAGGAAATTCTGATCATCATCTGATTGCATCAGCCAATCCCAGCAAATATTTGCTGGGATTGGCTGATGTTATGCTTACTCATGCTAGCTGTAAACACTGATTGGTCAATGCTAACTGCTTCTTGCTTACAAAGCATGCTAACGGCTACTTGCTAACAGTTAAATATTGACAATTCATGCTTACAGCTACATGCTGAATAATTATGATAATGTCTAATTGTTAAAGATTCTTACTAACTGCTATATGCTAACTGCTTCATGCTAACTGCTACTTTCTTAAAAATTATGCTAATGGCTATTTGCCAACGATTTCATGTTTACAAATTATGCTAATAGGCTCATGTTGATGAGTTATGCTAACGGATACATGCTAAAAAGTGATGCTAACTGCTAAATGCTAACTTCTTCATGCTAAAACATTTTGGTAATGGCAATATTTTAACGATTTCATATTTACAAATTATGCTAGTGGCCTCCTGTCAATGAGTTATGTTGATGGATACATGCTAAAAAGTGATGCTAACGGCTTTATGCTAACTTTTTCGTGCAAAAATTTTTTGGTAAAGTCTATATTTTAACAACATATCCCCACAGAAGTTAAAATTACAAATACATCTCTGAGTTAATAACTTTATGCTAACTCATAATGCTAACAACTCAACGCTACTGGTTCTCTACCAACATCTGCCAGATACATCACAACTCTTACAATTGCAGCGGGAATTGCTTAGATAGATAGATAGATAGATAGATAGATAGATAGATAGATAGATAGATAGATACTTTGTTCATCCCCGAAGGGAAATTCACATTTCCAGCAGCATCCCTGAGCTGAGAACAATCGAGAACAATTGAAAATAACACGGGAGCTGCTGGAGTGGCTGCCATTTGTGACGGCGCCGGCAGAAAAGATTCAATTTGAATCATGTACAAACAAACATAGTTATTTATACCGATGGTTTCATACAAGGATGAAATTTAGGTTTCAAGACACTAGTTGGGTTTTTAACAACTCAACCATATTCAAGTGAAAATAGTTTTTAGGATTATTAGGGTTTTAAACATGTGTCATTGATGCACAAGATAAGAAAAGAGGTTTCAATTTGTTTCCAAGATGGTGTTTAGGAATTTAGCAAAAAGTTTACAGAGTTGGGTTCTAAGCACATTGTGAAGTTTGGGTTCAGTGAAAAGTAAGAAAGTTTAAGTAAAAAAATAGAGAATAGTCTCACATTTGGGTTGAAAGTATAAAGTAAGGTTTCAAATTGAGACAAAGGTTACAAGGTTGGGTTCTAAGCTAGTTTTGAAGTTGGAGTTGCAATGAAGAGTTCTAAGTAAGTTTGCATTAGGTAAACAGGAAGTTTCTAGAAAGGGTTAGTCTTAAATTAGGGGTTTAAAGTTGTGTTTAGGATGTTTACAGTAAGGTTTCAATTCAGGATTAAAGTTACAGAGTTGGTTCTAAGCACTTTGTGAAATTTGGGTTCAATGAAGAGTAAGCGAGTCTCACATTTGGGTTCAAGTTTGTGTTAACAAATTTTTAAGTAAGGTTTCAAATTGAGTTGAAGGTTACAAAGTTGGGTTCTAAGCTAGTTTTGAAGTTGCAAGTTTAAGTAAAAAAATGAGTCTCACATTTGGGTTACAAGTTTGTGTGTCTGTGTTCCTAAGTCGCTGAGTGGCGTTAGGGGTAGTAGGAGAATATGGGTCCGGGTTCACTCACCACGAATCTGGAAGACCGGGGCAGAAAAGAAGGCAGAAGGGTCATAGAAGTCAGAAGCGCCGACAAACCAGTTCCGGGTGTAGGCTCTGAAGACGATCTGACAAAGGTAGGCTGTACGGCAGGGCTTTAAATACGGAGCTTGATTGGCAGGGAATTCAAAACAGCTGATGGTGAACGATAACTGACAGGTGGAACAGATCAGGGTGCAGTGACAGAGCAGGGAGATGATTGCTGCTGGTTACCGGTAGAGAGAGCGCTCATGACAGCGATGTTGTCTGACCACATAAACAAGTCATCCCATTAAAAATTCATGTTTGAGTGCGGGAACTTAGGAGTTGAATCGATCTTCCTGCATTATTTCAACTTCCATTTTGTTTAAAACCCTAATTTCCGGGCTTTTTTTGTCTTCACGAGGACCCTCTCAGTGACAAGAGAACGAGTCAATCAGGGGAAAAAAAGAGCGAAACGGCCGGCGGTTCAAAGCTTCGGGTCCAATCAGGCATCGATGGCGTCAGAATACGCTCGACCTTCCCGCCGGCGCCGGCTTTTAGCTGATTATGAGTATCTCTCTCGCTTTGGGCTCACCGGGACGTCTTCACTTATCTCTGCTCGGTCGGGGCGGCGCTTTGAATATTAAGTGCCGGGAAAACGCTCGGGTGGCTTTTATCTTGATTATCTAAAAGTTTGCATTTGGATCACAGGGCGGCGGTGGTCTTTTTCGGGGAGTTTTCACACGGGACTCTGAAGCGTCGGGGGGAAAAAACAGTTTTTGCTGGATAATTTGAATTTTCTCGTTTTTATTGCACAGAGACCCTTCGCCAGTTCACTTCTTTGCAGATTTTGAATTAAATTTTCTTTATTGTCATTGATATTAGGGCATTGTGCATTGTGTTCAAAGACTGCATGCAGCAAATGTTATCACAAGGCAGGTTACTGAGGGCTTCATGTGTGAACCATAAGATCTTACTAGACCGGTTGGAAAAATGGATTGGTCTCTTAGGAACAGTCCTCTTATGGTTCAGATCCTACCTCTCCTTTAAGACGCACTGTGTTAAATATGGTGAAATGACATCTGAGCCCTTTAGTGTTACCTGTGGTGTTCCACAGAGTTCAGTACTTACCCCCCTTCTTTTTAGCATTTACATGCTTCCATTAGGTGATATTATTCGTAAGTATATTATCGGTTTCCATTGCTACACAGATGACACTCAACTATGTCTTCCCATGGAGGAATCGGCCCCACTAAACTGGAAATTTTAGAGCCCTGCCTCACTGAGATAAAAGAATGGATGTCACTCATCTTCTTGCACCTTAGCTCTGAAAAGACCGAAATGTTAGTGATTAGTCCATCTAAATTCCGTTACTTATTCTCAAAAACTGTTTTGAATATTGTCAAATGTAATATCACACGGGGTGACTCAGCCAAAAATATAGGTGTCATATTTAACCCCAATCAGTCCTTCCAAATGCAGGTTAAGAATATTACTAGAATAACGTTTTTTTCATCATCAAAAATCCCATGCTGTCTCAGTCCGATGCGGAGTTTATATTTCATGCGTTGGTTACCTCCTGTCTCGATTACTGAAATGCACTACTCTCTGGTCCCCCCAAGTCTAAATTCAAGAGCCTGCAGATGGTACAAAATGCTGCAGTGAGGCTTTTAACTAAGAAAAGAAAATTTGATCACATTACCCTGATTTTAGCTAGCCTGCATTGTCTCCCTGTTAGCTTAAGATGTGATTTTAAGGTTCTGTCGATATTATACAAAATCATGCATGGACTTTCTCCCTCATATCTTTCTGATTTAATTCCCCCCTAAGTCCCTGTCCAGAGCCTTAGCCCTGAAAATACTGGTCTGGAAATGTATGGTTGATTGCAATTGCAATGGGAATTGAACCCATATCGCTGCAAATAGAGTGCCAGATCCTTTTCACTAGACCACTAGGACACAGATGACACATGAAAAGGCAATAGGTACTATCTCGTTGTCGCACTATTCTTGGTCACGGGACCAGAAATCTTGGGGAAATGAGAAAACGGCTAATTCTAAGGATTATTTTTCAAATTTTACAGAAGAGATACAGATTAAAAATGACAATATAGACGGTGAAACAATTAACCCTAAAAAAGGCTGTTCTCTTACAAAATAAAACAGATATGAAAATAAACACATTTAAAAATATTTACTAAAATACTAATGAAGAATTATGAACTAAATGTGACAATTACTATAATCTGCCAATTGAGAAAAAAAAGTATATTTCTAGTGCAATTAATATAACACTGACTTAGTTTGGCATCATTTGTATTTTACCAGAAATCCTATCAATGATATAAATTGCTGTCAAACTGGTCATGTTTCATTGTTATTGTCGAATAAGTTTGTACGGGTGCTTGAATTCCTTGAAAATGCTTGATTTTTAATGTTGTGCTCCCAAGAATTGAAGTGTTTGAACTTTGGGTGAAGTGCTTGTAAATGCTTGAAGTTCTTGTCATGTTTCTCAACAATTCTGCTTAAAAATGACACTGACACTGCTCTATGGTAGCTTCGCTTTGCCGTTGCTTTTTTTTCTTCCATCGTAATCAACGACAGCTGTCATTGCCCCCTACGGGACAGGTTTAATGCTACACCTACACATGGAACTGGAAATGTTTATTATGTAGGGATTGCGTATCAACTTCCACTTTTATTATGGGGCCATGCAAAAAATGAAGGTAGCATTTCCCTATGTTAAATTGTAATGGGAAGAAATTCCTGTAACTGAAAATGTAAGCTACATCTTACTGTCATTTTTACCCAACACCTTTATGGAAGAAGATTTACACATATTGTTCAGATCCCAAAATAGATCTTGATTAAATCTTGAATATAACAAAATATTAAAAAATGAATATTCAAATCATAGATATATCTGTGGCTCTGCAAAATACCTGATTCTCTCTGGATTTTTTTTTTAATTTGATGGTACTGGAAAAATTGGAAAATTAGCTTTGAAAGTGCTTGAATTTGTGTACGAACCATGTAACTGGCACACTTATTTTGGTAGACTTATTACCCTACTTCTAATATTAACAACCTGGTAATTACATAGTAATAACATAGTAATAACACAAGATGTTTTTGAAATCCACACAAAACTAAGTTAGTTATTAGTATGCAGAGAAGTTCTTTTAAGTAGACGGGTCTAAAAAGGAGATTTTTTACAAGTAGAAGAAATTCGACAGAACAAATGTTTTTGCTTGTTAGCCAATCCTACGTATGCCTCCAGGCACCAATCCATGAATAGAATCCAATAGTTGACCTTCTATTCCTTTTTACTCTTTCCTTTGGGCCAAATCCTTTATAACGACCAACTCTTGTTTTCTTTTTTCACCGAATCATTTATACATTCGAGACCCAGGAGTGAAAGGGTCCCAGCAGCACCCGTCAGCCACCCCACGTTATTGAAATCCTAATCTAGTATAATTAGAAATCAGAACCATAATAAAGTAAGAGAACTTCTGGGCGGTTTTACAAGCGATCGGCGGGAAGGTTGAGGCGGTCTCATTATTCCGGCGGTAACCCTCCGAGGCGACGGTGATTCATGGAGCGTGTTCCCCCACCTCGCTTTTTTTATCCAGTCCTCTAGATTACAGGCCAGGCTAATGCTTTGTCACTCCCACTTGTACCACCGCGGCCGTCATCCTGCGGGTAGGACGTGATGGAACGTCGGAGCTCCTTTGTCCCTTCCAGGTGCTCTTCTTATTATTACAGTCTCGGAGGAGGTGGAGGAGAGGAGTTGTCGGGGACCTTCCGCTTGCTGGATTCGTGCATAGATTTCTGGATGATTGGTTTTTTAAAGGTCGGGTTAAGAGGCCACAAGGGGTCAATTTGAGATAAATGGTTGTTCTTTCAAAGTATGGCAGGGTGAAGCCAGGATGAAAATAAGTTCAAATTATGTTTGGGATCGGTCGATATGTTAGGTAATACAGTAGACCCCCCCCGGTATACGACAAGTAGTTCAAAGGTAGGGATTGCTAAGTAAAATCGCGTATCGTGGGGGATAATAGTCCCGATCGATTGGTTGCGGTTCCTTATTCCCAGGGTTGGGTAGGGTTACTTTAACTTGATTACTTCCAATTACTTTTTGATTACTCCAAATATGCTAATAAAAGACAAAATAAACTAAATATGAATAAAATGATGACTCACAACACGTGGTAAGCTTTCTCTCCTGGCTTTGATCTCTTTGATCTCCGGCAAAACTAACATAAAATGCGACAGAAACAAAATGAAATTAAATCCAAACAGCTTGCCAACATCATTTTTGCCGTTCCATCTATTCAGTTACTCACCAAGCCTGCACAAAATTTTGTAATTTTATTCATATTTAGTTTCTTTTGTCTTTTATTAGTATATTTGGTGTTGGAGTAATCCAAAAGTAATTGAAAGTAATCCAGTTAAAGTAACCCTACCCAACCCTGCTTATTCCTTATTCATACTTCTTGATAATCGAAGGCTTCGTTTCCATGCTTCGGTGTTTGCACGGGTGCTTAAAATCTTTGAAAATGCTTGTTGTGTTTGGGAGAAGTGCTTGTGGATGCTTGACATTGTTGACGTCGTTTCTTACAAGTCCGCCTAAAAATGACGCTGACACCGGTCTCTACCGACCATTCCTTTGGGTTTTTTGCCTCCTCTTGTTTTTAACTACTGTTAGCATTCGTTTGAACGCCATGATTGCCCCCTACGTGTCGCGCCCTAGAAGACAGGTTTCATGCTACACCTATGTGCATTAGTGCAATAATTTCATATCAATTGTATACATTAATTCTTCTATTTTGATCATTGCATAGTTGCAACGAATCAAGAAGGTTGGTAATGCCAGGGTTGTTCCATTTGTGGTCACTGTTTTCCAATGGTAATTTATTATAGGAAGAACTTCCTGTAACTGAAAATGCAAGCCACATATCACTGTCATTTTTATTCAAAACCTTTATGGGGAGAGACTTTTCTCAAGTCAAGTCATTTTTATTTGTATAGCCCTTAATCACAAAGAGTCTCAAAGGGCTGCACAGGTTATTGCACAGACTATTATTTCAGACTATTATTACACCATTCCCTGATCTGAAACCAACATGAGGGCAACTAACTCAAAAACCTCAACATGAGGAAAATGAAGAAACCTTGAGAAGGGACCGCACATGTGGTAATCCCCCTTTCAGAATGACCAGGCTGAGATATTGTCAACAAAAAATATAGGTTATTCATATGCTATAGAGTAGAAGTGTGTTCTAAGCTTAGATTTAAACATTTCCACTGAGGTTGCACAACAAAAGTCATATATTTTAATCACAGACATATAAGTGGCGCTGCAAGATACATTTTCACACTCGGTTAATTCTACTTCTGGAACTGGATAATTTGGAAAATTTGAGAGGAAAGTCCTTCAAAAGTGCTTGAATTTGGCCATGAAAAGGATGTATCAGACCTTGCTGGTTATCATGTAACTGCTCCTCCCTTTAGAATTTTTTGTAGTAAAAAGGGACCAAAAACGGGCTTAAACTTTAGTGAGGGTAGGAATCTGTGTGCCGACTTTGTATTTCTTCATAACTGCAAATTTTGTTTTAAATGGTCTTTCAAGATGGCGGCACGCACGAGTGCTGAGGGTAATGGCTCTCCAGCTAGTTTATACTCTAATTCTAATTATTCTCAATGATTGTCCCATTTGTTAATTTTTATGGCTATATTCCATAGCAATGGTAGCAATCTGTGTGCCTTATTCATGTAGCTTGATAACCACAAGCTTAGTTTCCATGGTTATCATGTTTTTTTTTAAATTCTCTCTTAAGCATTACTGCAAGGCTAGGGAATCACTGTGGATAAATACAGGACAAACATTTGAGTGTTGTAGTGCCAAAGACATTGTGGGAGGTAATTCAGCCAATAGAATATCGGCCTTTTCATTCAGCCTTGACGGAAACCAATAGCAGACTCCAATTTACATGACGTTGGTTGCAAGTTTTGTTTCTATGGTCATCGTGTTTTTGCTTCTCCCATACTATTGAATTCTCTACAAATCAAATGAGATTCTGAATGATCAAGATGAAAAACTTTGTGGGAGGTAGTTTAGCCAATATGATATCTGCAATTTTGATGTTGTTATGCAAATCAATAGCAGAGTAGCATGACATGACCTCAACCAATTGCAGAATAGGTAGGTAACTCAACTTACGCACGAACACCGCAAAGTTTGAGTTTTATATGTTTTCAAGTGTGCAAAATAAATTGTTGTTAATGTCATATAGTGGGGAAAATGCTGTAAAGAGGGGCCATAAAAACCTTTTTGTTGTGCACCTTAAAGTGAAAACGTTTTAAGGCGGGGTCGTCGTATCTACTATAGTTACCATCTTCATTCAGAATTTCAGATTGATATTCTCAAACAAGGTTTCACGTTTTAGACTTTGGTTAGGGTGATAATTAGCTTATTTTGAAAGGGATCGTGTAAAATATTTAGTGCCTGCTAGGCATACAAAAAAAAAACTTCAGTAAAAAAAACATTAATTTTAATAATAGGCAAAATTACATGAACTATCATACCAATGTCGATTTTTATAAATAATGAAAAGTAATGACATTTCTTTTTTTTCTTTTTTTTTTTTTGCATCTTAATGCTACAATGTGCTCATTCAGAATAGACAATACAGTCGGAATCCAGTGATCAAATAATACACTATGTACCTTTAAGTATTGAGCACTTCTAGAAGCCAAACAATTATTGTTAATTGCATCATAGCAATTGTGTGACTGATTGTTCTGGACCGTAGCAATCTTCTTCAAATGACATCAAAAAACCGTGTCCATTAGCCTTGTAGCATGGGAGGCTAAATCCATTAGAATGCCATCAAGTGTCGGTCTCAAAGAGTGTCCGATGCCTTCAGCTCGTCCTTCCACCACGTCAAAAAACCCCGAGGACAACTTTGATGTGCCGCTATCTCATTTGGCACTTCCTCATAAACTCCTGGCTCGGAGGCCAAAAACACATTTTACCGCCCGATCCTTTTGTCTCTTCCCCTGCCGGGGTTGCGACGGCTGTCCCTCCGTCACCAGAATGGACAACGGAGGAGATCGGTTTCACGGCCTGCGGCCAAACGACGCTTGTCGACGTTGCGATTGTGTTATTTTTCCAATTTTTTTCGACGTTTCTCCTCAGTCATGGCCTTATGAAATACGAGGCTAGTTATAATCTTTTTCTTGTGTTTTCACCCTTGGGATAATAGACCGTGTTCTATCCAGTGTGATGGCGAACCGGCAACCCTGAAGGCGCAAGAAACTCATCCAAAGACGATGCAATGGTCTTTGAAAACGAAACATAGGCCACAACCCATGTTTGCACATCAGTGGAATGAATCAAGATTATGACTCTTGAAACCCCTTACGCCTAACCGTAAATCCTGACTTACCCTGTCAGGATCTAGGAGGGCCAGCCGTTGCTCCTGTTCCTCATTACTACCACCTGACTGTAATCAAGAAGTCAATACTTAAGGACTGTACCAAATGCTAGATGTTGTCAGATTGTTGCTTCCATATGTTTTTCAACCCCTCTGTCATCGACTCTGGACTTCCTGAACCTTGCCAACCGTGAGTGTTTTCCAATCTTTAGAAGGTCCCTAGGCCACTTCTGTCTGTTTTCTGATGGGAAAAGACAAGGACCCACGGTCGCTCCCATACCCTGTACGGTCGGTAAAGGACTGTCTGCTGCACCTATTTTCTGTCCCGGCGGCGAGATAAGGTGTTTTTGCTGCTATTGTCCCTCTACCGGCGAGGAAGAACAAAGACTCTCAGCCTTCCCTGTGTCCTGTTTCCCTGCATTAGGATCCGCCTCTGAAAACTTAACATAACTCTACCCCAGACCACAAACCGCCTCCCACCACTCAATTCTCAGCGTAGGCTCATGTCGAACTAACTCCAAGAAAGTTTGACAAACGTCAATACCAATTTCCATTTGACGCTCTTTGCCCATCAATGATATTCCGTCGTTTCATTTCTACATAGAGTTCAGTGTAGCCTATTGGGTGGTTTGGGAATAAATTATTTCGATCACCCGTTGTGCGTGATCAGTCAAGCTGTCATCGCAAAACTGATAAAATACCCCAGGACGTCGTTTTAAAATGCCGTCGTGCTGCGAGATAAATGATGTGTGGGCGAGGTGTTGTTTTTTTTCCTCCTGAAAATCACACAAAAGCATCGTTTTCTGAAAAAGGAGGGGATCAAAAACAAAGTTTAAAACCCGAAGGGGGTGAGTCATTTCAATTTGCATGAAGGAACCGCCAAATGATGATTAGCATTCCTGGTTGATGGACACATCATTGACATTTGTCAGATAAATTATGGACAAGAAATAGATGTGGAGGGCTAAGATGGAGTGATCAATGAAAAGACAAGCCGGGGTCAAAGAGATGCACAATATGGATTGATGATTTCTTATCGAGGTTTACAGATGAATACAGAGCTAAAAGTTGACAGAATCGAGAAGATGAAGATGGATTGAAGATATTATGATCTTGAAGACAGACTCGACGGATGACGTTGAAAGAGCAAAGATGAAGGACAAGTTGAAGGGACGACTCGAGACGGAAGGAAGTTGGGGAAAAAACTGAAGGAAGGAATGTTTAAAAGGGCAGACAGATGTCACAATAAATCGGTAAATGAGAGGAGATGAGGGCACCAGATAAAATGTCACGGCAGAGCTGGACGCCGGAGGATTGATTTGGAATGGCTGAGGGATGAACGAGTCGGGAAGTGATAAAAGAAAGCGACGGGAACCGGTGATTGGACAAATGGACGTTTGGACATGAAGATTGGATGAACGTCTGGTGTGGCATGCAGATGGACGTCTGGCTAAAGTGAAGGATGCCAAGGAATGAGATGAAGGACAGATGGATTGTGGAGGAGGTAAATGATGAAGGGATTAACATGTAATAGTGAAAAGCAGATGGGAATTGGGTTGGAGGAACTGACAAAACGGATGGATGAACAAGGGAACCGGGGGCAAAATACGAATGGATGTTTTTTTTGTTTTAGCTACAATACATAGATCTTAAAGAGACAAATGAATGGACACATTGTTTCACTGGACTCGGTGGAATGACTGAAGGGCTGATGGTTGTCGGAATGAAGTGATGGACAAACTCTAGGTAGGAAAACCCTGTCCACGAGGGCCTCAAGTCCTGCATGATTTTGAAGGTTTCTCTAAAAGTCTGGTGATACATATTGGCAAGTTATCCTGGTGATATTGATCACTTGTATTGGAGCAGAGAAAATCACAAAATGTTCCCCAAGGGCCACATGTCCTTCCATAACGTATATTATGGAAGGACAAAACCATCAACACTGTCAGTGTCCCTGAGCAACCATGGGTGGAGACCAACAAGATGATGCAAACAGTGACCGCAAATGGAAGAACCCTGGCATTACAAGCTTTCTTCATTCATTGCAACTGTTCAATGATCAAAATAGAACAACATTGGCATGGCAATTACCGTCTGAGAGAGCAAATCGCTTTTTCGTCACAAGCGTTCGATAATTACAGCAATACATGTAACACTGATTTGTGTTTATCTTCCTGGATCCCTTAACTACTTGGTCAGGGCACCACTTCCTTTAATGTGTCTTGTGCAAGTACAGTCTGGCAGCACCCTTCCTTCTCCACGCTGTTCTTTTGTAACCGTACTGGTTTCCATCGTTACCAGTGCAGGTGAAGCCTCATGATATGACTCATATACAGCACCTTCGTCATCTGGTCACTGGTGTTGTCGATGTAAAATAGTAAATGGTAACTGGTCTGCATTTATCTAGCGCTTTTCAAGTCAATGAAGACCTCCCAAAGCGCTTTACAATGTGCTTCACACTTAACCATTCACACACACTCACACACCAATAGCGGCCATGCAGCCATGCAAGGCGCCAACCTGCTTATTGAGGGCATTAGGGATTCAGTGTCTTGCCAAAGTACACTTCGACATATAACACGGGAATCGAACCTGCTATCTCTTGATCCCAAGACGAGCGCTCTACCTCCTGAGCTAATGTCGCCCGCCCACTCTTCAGATTCTGTGATGAGTTGGACCTAGCAGAGGACTTTGCCCCCCAAGCCTTCTAAATCAATGAAGAAACTTCTCTCTTTTATATTTGAATAAGGCTGTTTTGTTCATATTATCTGTATGATTGTAGGACTAAAAAAAGAAAACGGAGAGGATGATCGGTAGCCAGAGGGAGAACACTACTCCTTCGTCTTTGTGGGTCACCTGAGTCAGTCGTTTCAAAACCTCTCGCCTGACTCACTCGTTGAACCTCTTCTGAGCATATTCCGAAGTTTCACTCTTCATCCTTTTGTTGTTTGCGCTTTCACCTCAACCACACATCATTTTTAGTTGTTTTTGTTTCCACCTGAACTGAGCTTGGCGTCATTTTGTGTTTCCACCTGAGCAACCCTAGTGTCATCTTTGGTGGTTTGGGCTTCCACATGAACCGAGACCTTCATAGTCATTGGGTTTTTTTGGGCTTTCAACTGAACCGAACCCGACATCATCTGTATTTATTGCTCTCTGAACCGGGCCCAGTTTCATCTTTGATTGTTTGGTCTTTCACCTTAACTGAGCTTGGCATCATTTTTGGTTGTTAACGCTTCCACATGACCCGAGGCCTTCATCCTCTTGGTTGTTTTTGTTTCCACCTGAACTGAGCTTGGGGTCATTTTTGTTTTTTTGTGGTTCCACCTGAGCGACCCCGGTGTCATCTTTGGTGGTTTGGGCTTCCACATGACCTTCATCATTTTTGTTTTTTTGGGCTTTCACCTGAACCGAGCCTGGCATCATTTTTGGTCGTTTGGGCTTCCACATGAACTGAGCCTTGCAGCATTTTTGTTTTTTTGGGCTTCCATCTGAACTGAGCCCGAAATAATCTGTTGTTGCAAGTGCTCCTCCCTGAACCGCTCGATTTCATCTTCGGTCATTTGGTCTTTCACCCAACCCAGCCCGGCGTAATTTTTCGTTGTTTGGCTTCTACTTGAACAGGGCCTAAGATTATTTTTGTTTTCTTTTGGGCTTCCAGCTGAACCAAGCCCAGCATCATCTATTGTAGCTTCGCTCCCCTCTGAACTGGGCCCAGTTTTATCTTTGGTGATTGGTCTTCTACTTGAACTTAGCCTGGGATCACTTTTGCCTGTTGGTCTTCCACCTGAACCGAGCCTGATGTCATCTTTGGTTCTTTGGGATTCCACATGAACAAGGTCCAGCATTATTTTTTGGAGGGGGTTTCCAGCTGAATTGAGCCCAGCTTTATCTTCGGTTGTGTGGTCCTCTGGCCCGAGGTCATTTTTGGTTGTTTGGGCTTCCGCCTGAACATATCTCTGTTTCATCTTTGGCTGTGTGGTCTTCTACCTGAGCTGAGCCCAGTGTCATTTTTGCTGTTTGTGCTTCGACCCGAACGAAGCCTGGCGACAAAGCACTCCGGAGAAAGGGTGAAACCCCCCGCGTTTCATCTTTGTTTGTGACGGGCAAATGGAGGAAGATGATGAAACGGGCGCTGTGGTATGGATTGTGTACTTTGTTGTGCCAACGCGAGTTACATGAAAGGTCGGCTCTGACCTGAGCGTTTGTATTCCGCGCATTGATGAAGCCGCACGCAGCCGCTCCCGACGCTTTCATCCCGAATATGGGCTGCAGGGGCAGAACAAATAGACAACGCTACGAGTTGCACTCCTTAATGGTGTAAGGATCTTGCACAGTAAGTTATTTTAAGGAACGTTTGCTGAGGAGCACAAATGTTCATCTGGTTTGTGTATGGTGAGGTGAGAGGGTAAAACGAAAATAGTTATGCCTGCGTACATAGTATCAGAATATTCTTTTAAACTGCTTGTAAGTGCCAAACGTTCTTTGTCAGAGGTTCCTTGTTGTTTTGATATACATTGTTCTGGGTAGTGGGTGGGAGGGTGTTACTTTATCAACGACATAATTCAACTTTCAGAAACGAGAGGATTTTTTTTTTTTTACAGTTGAAAGTTGTGTCTGCCATCTTCACACATCCTGCAATATCTGTTTATCCTTTTGCAAAAAGCTTTGCACGAATGTTTTTTTTTCCGAATATTTTTTACTGCATTATTTTGTGACTATATTCTTTTTACTTTATATAAATTAATATCTGTATTCACTATATTTTACTTTATATTATATTTATTTAAGAACATATAATATCTATACTATATATATTTAGTATAGTTATAAATATATTATACTATACACGATTTACCCTAATATTATTGTTTGTCTAAAAGCTTGAGCCATTTACACATACTTTCTCATTATAAGGGTTTTTCAACATGAGTATTACTTTGCAATATTTTTAACTGCTATATATTACTAGTTTATTACTACTATATTATTAACTTTATATTTTTCTCTATTAATTACAAGCATTATTATTTTTCTAAACAATAATAAAAACAGTAATACGAGTTAAAAAATAATCATTCTCAGTACTTATGTGTTTTATTTAAACATGCTTATTATTTCTTACATTTCATACAAAACTTCTAGCATAATTGGAAAACAAAGACCTACAATATTAGATCAATTAGCCATTTTTCAATTTTTCACTGTTCTCATAAGATTTTCATTCTTTAAACTAATGCAAAAATAATTAAAACAATAATATATATATATATATATATATATATATATATATATATATATATATATATATATATATTTATACACACACATACGCTACCCTACTTCCGAACATTCGAGTTACGAAAAACGGTAGATACGAACATTTTTGTCGAAATGTCGAAAAATAACCGGACATTGCTGTAAGTTAGATTTTGTATTGTGTGCACCTTTTTCCGAGTAGAGGACATTACTGTAGTGCTTCTTTATGCCGCTACTGGTGTGTGGTGGCGCTGTGAGAGGTCACCCAGCATCCACCCGAAGAAGGAATCCACTTCCTCCTCCTATTTCGTGTATAAACATTCTATACTGTATCTCCAGCGTTCTAAGAACTTTGACATTTTCATTGTTTATTATCTCGTGCTTCCATTCAATAGGGTTGGTGTAAAGTGTAAAGAAGAGGTGAGTTGTTTCTTTTGAAATGAAAGTGAAATAAGAAAGCTTGATATGGTTGAGAAAATGGTTGGATCGCTTTTTTTCGTCTACTTTTTACCACGGAGGAGGAAGTCGCCTAACTCTTCCAAAAGTTAAACATGATTTTATTTATCTTTATAGTAAAGTCATGTTTATTTGTGACACCCGTAATCTCAAGGAGTCTCAAAGGGCTTCACAGACCACATAATGCCAACACCTAATGTGTAGCTTTGTTTTTCAGTACTATACTTGATCATTCAGTCTGCTTTGTAACGCTATAGAGCTTATTACTTTATTAAACGTTTATTTTTTAGTTTCAAAACAATATTGGTTACTTATGCAAGCCTTAAACATACTTATAGAAAACCTTAAACATTTAAAATTTAGCACTGAAGCTACTTACAAACAAATTCAACCCACTTCATCTCGTTTGTAAGTATGGCAGCGTCTGATTATCTGCAAATGGGGAATATTTTTAATTCATGAATTGATTTTATCAGAAGACCTTTTTATGCTGCCTAAATTTTCTATGCTTACACAAAGCGTTTAATTTATATACATTATATATATATATATATATATATATATATATATATATATATATATATATATATATATATATTTATATATATATATATATATTTAAGAATCTCTGCAAATTTGAGAAAGCTAAATAACCCCACCACTTTCCCGGTGTCGTGTTTAATCGTCTATTTATGAGCAAAACCAGGCGTCGAGGGAGTCGAGCGGCTAAAAAAGTGAAAGTGGAGAACCTACATCGGTCGGAAAAAAAGAAAGACTGAAGCGCAGGCGAGGCAGCAACATCAATTAAACATAAACGCCAACCAGGAGGAGTTTGCCTCTTGTTTGTAATTGTGAATATTTGATAAGACCGAAGAAAAATTCACCATATGCTAACTGCAACCGACCATCGAATCTCCTGCAATACTCTGAAATACTCAGAGAAAACAAAAGGTAGAAGAGTCAATTTTTTATGAACGGATTCTGATTCCGTTCTGTTTCATTTTGCTGTAAAACTTCGCTAAAACAAGCTTCACTTTTCACCGTCTTGCTGTGTCACTGATTTCCATAATGCATAATGTTCTACGTTCTTATTGGCTAGAGGATCTCTCCAATTTTTCTTGTGCGTCAATAAATTTGCCGTTTAACATGTAGTGGGGGATAGAAACCTACAGTAATAAGCTAATGTGTTCCAAACCACAGTCACCCAAAATGCTTTTTTCCTCAACTGGTGGGTCAAGACCCATTTTGAGTAGGTTGCTTTTGCAGAATGTTAAGAAGAAAACATATTACACTCCCAAACAGTAGATGGCAATAATGCCCTGCTCTATCTCTTATACCTCTTCAGTCATTTGGAACATTTGAAAGGGACCACATCTCATTGCATTGTGATTTTATGGTTTTATTTATTTTTCTGCCCATAATAATGGGTCCGAAGAAAGTTAGTGATTAGGGGAAGGAAAAGTAGAAAACAATGATAACAACGATCGATTCAAAGGAGGAAACAATTGCAAAATATGAAAATGGTGTAAGAGTGTCTGCCATTGAAGCCTTGGTGGAAGGTACAGTATATAGTTATATTTTGAGCATTTTACCTGTACGTATTAACTTTAACTTATTTAAAGTTAACCTAACTAACTAAATTAATAATAATTCATGCTTAGGTACACACTTTATCAATATTTTGAATTACTTTTAGTATGTGGCTATATCCAAGTAGTTTTCGGGGTTCGCTTATATGCGAGTATAATACAGTACTTGAAGTTGTTTTGGTTTTGCGTGCCATTTTGTTTTTTTAAAAAGGTGAATATATTGTACTATCTCTGATCCAAACTGCACAATAATTTCATTGGATATATTTGAAAAATGATATTTTTTTTGTTTGCATCACAGCTTGTAATTAGGGTGGAATGGTGGGTCACTAAGTCAGACCAGTTAAGAACCACTGATTCAAATAACAATTTGGTAAATACTAAGTACTACTTTTGTATAATATTAGATCACATAATATACAACCCCTAACAAAAAGTATGGAATCACCAGTCTTGGGCAAGCCCTCACCTAGTTCATTCTGTAGAAAAAAACTCAGATCGCAAACTTGAAACAATCATAAGGTCATTCCAAAGTGCAACACATTGGCATTCAGAAACCCTTAAATACATTACAAAGAACAAGGAAATAAATATGGAATCACCAATTATAAAGGAAAAAAATATGGAATCAGTGGATTTTGAGAAGAGAATAAGGACACACTCGGTCAATTTCCTTTCGTTAATTGGTAACTTGGCTTAGATTAAGCCTGCTCATTAGTAAGCATATAAAAACAGTGCAGTTATCACACCTTGGAGGGCTACCGGACTAAGTGGATTGGCAAGAATCATGGCTCTAATAAGAGAGCTGTCTTTGAAACCAAAGACGGGATGGTCAGACTTCTTGAAGAAGGTAACTCTACTCGTATGGTTGCCAAAGATGTGGGCTGTTCACAGTCAGCTGTATTGAAAATTTGGACCGAATACAAACTGCATGGAAATGTTGGTAAGTCTAGCCAAGCGTACTGGTAGGCCAAGGAAGACATGTAGGACAAGACAAACAGAGAAAGGCCATATGTCTTGAAAACAGAAAATGAACAACAAGATATGAAGAGGAAATGGGAGGAAGTTTGAGTCAATGTATGTGACAGAACTGTGCAAAATCGCCTGAAGGAAATGGGGTTTTCATTAAGGAAAGCTAAAAGGAAACCATCGTTGACGCTTAAACACAAAAGAACAAGACTGCAATGGGCGAAGGAGAGGTTGCGGTCAAATCTGCAATAAATGCACAAGTTGACATTGACATTTTGGACAGCTTTCTTTTTTCCTTCAATTGAAAAGATGTTTGGAGATGATGAACACATTTTCATGCAACAAAGCAAAAACTGTGAAAGCGTTCCTTGGAGAAAGACGCATCCAGTCAATGTCATGGCCTGCAAATAGCCCAGATGTCAACCCAATTTAAAACCTGTGGTGGAAATTGAAAAAAAAAATGTCCACAGCAAGGCTCCAACCCGCAAAGATGATCTGGCAACTGCACTCAAAGAGAGTTGGCACCAGATTAATGAAGAATATTGTTTGTCAAAAAGCCATCAAGTCCATGACTCAGGGACTGCAAGCTGTCAGAAAAGCCAAAGTTGACGCGAATAAATAGTACTGATATGTTTCGATTGTTATTTCTTTGTCTGTTTTTCATGATTCCATATATATTTTCCTCAGAATTGAGTGATTCCATATTTATTTCCCTGCACTTGTTCTATAAAGGTAACATTTCCTGACCATTGCAATGATTTTTGTTAATTAATTTTCACTGATTCAGTGATTGAAGTCTTGTTTCCATGGTCATCATCTTTTTGTTTCTCAAGCCTTGGTACCCGGAGCAAATGAATATAGTAGGAATAACACAATATTTTATCGCTGACTTGCTAAGTCTTCACAAAGCACACAAATCTCTGAACTCAATTAAGAGAAAGGCATCGTTGGAGGTAATTCAGCCAATCGGATATCAGCATTTTTTGATGCTGTGACACAAACCAATTGCAGACCAACCTGTTGTATGATTTCGACCAATATTAAAGTATCTTGTAGCTTGCTTCCCAATGATTTGTCAACTTTCAATATTGTTGAAATTGGAATTTGATACGTAACTCGTTTCATTCATGTCTAACATATGTGAGAAGGTTCCAATTCCCGTTTGACTTTGATGTTGTCTCGTCAGACCGCAACAAAGTAGCATATGGCGGGCTTCCCATTCACTATTGTGAGTAACGCCAAACAATATTTTTTCAACAATATTGAAATTGGAATGAAATACGTAACTCAAATTATTCATGTCTAACATTTGCGAGAATCGTCCAATTTCCTTCTGACTTTGATGTCGCCTCATCAGACCGGAACCAAATTAGCATCTGGCTCGCTTCCTGGTCACCCTTTTAACGCCAAACAATGATTTTGTTTTTCAACAACATTGAAATTGGCATGCAATAAGTAACTCTATTTATTCATGTTTAATATTATGTGACGATGTTCCAATTTCCGTTGGTCTTTGATGTCGCCTCGTCAGACCGCAAGCAAGTTGCATCCGGGTCGCTTCCCAGTTACTCTTCTAACAACGAAATATTAATTCAACAGTCAGTAACTCTGTCACAGACCAGAAACGGACACAGGACCCGAATAGCGCTCGTTTTCTCAGTTTTTATTAATAAAGAGGGAGAGCAGGGCTTGCTTCCACGATCCGATGACTGACGGACAAGAGGAGCAGGAGATGCGGAAGTGGCACTTCCGTGTCTAGCGAGGGGGGTCGAAGACAGGCGGGAATTACAAGTCGCTAGCCGGGACTGGAGAGCAAGGGCGGTGTCAAGTTCGGAAACGAGGTCGGCAACAGGAGGCAGGCAGGTAACGGGGCAAAACAGATCGGGTAACCGGCAGGCAGAACGAGGCAGAGTCAGGTCTGGAAACAGGTTGGCAACGAGGATCAGGCAGAGAAAAGCAGGGCAGGAACAGAGTCTGGCGTAACAGCTTACTGAGCTGGAGGCAACGGTTTGCATAATGATCTGACAGGGATCTGTTGGAAGTCGGGGGTTTAAAAAGAGTACATCAGCCAATCAGCTGTCCGGGCTTTTCGCGTCAATTAAGCAGTCGCAGGTGCTCTGAAACGCCAATCATGACAAACTGAATCCATTCATGTTTAACATGTGAGGATGTTCCAGGTTTTGTTTTAATGTGAGGTGGCCTCATTAGACCACAAAATACTAGCATCTGGCTCAATCCCTGAGGCCGTTCTGAAAATGATGAACTTAAAATTTTAAATGTTTCCAAATATAAGTAACTCCAATGTATCTTTCGTTGGAAGTAAGAGGCATTCGATTCATCTTGTTTCGTTTTTTTTTCAACTCTATATTTTAATTCCTCAATCCCCCCGCCTTTTTCCCGCTAATTATGAACGACAAGAGAAGTTCCCTTCCCCTCCCCTAGCGCTACCGCGGCGACATCGTATGACATTAAGCCGCCTCCTCCCCGCCCCCGAATTGTCACTTCATTGAAGCCGAGTCGGATGAGTGAGCTCGCCGTCGCCATTTGACTCCCCCCGAGTGTCACACCGGCTGACATTATTTCTTTTTTCAATTCTTTCCTGACGATGATATTTTTGCGTCCTATCTCAATCCGCAACGCCCGTAGGGGATTTTTTTTTTCTTTTTAGGCCAATGCATTTTGCATTCGTGCATAACGCCACATTGCATAGTAAACCAAAATTGATTGCATTGAAATTATGTTAGGAAACAAAAACATGGGCATGATTGCTAATGTTTGGGTGATTTTACGCAATATTAGATGAAATGTCGAACCACCATAACAAAAATTTAAATAAGCTGAATAGAAAAAGGATGTTAAGGTCCAGTGTGTCTCTGTCCACCAGAGGGAGTGTAAAATGTTTGGAATTAGAATAATTGCTGTCACTGTCTTGTACTACGTACAGACTGAAGAGATCTTTTCTTCCTCATGCCATGAGGCTCTTTAACTCCACCCGGCGGAGTAAAGGCCCACATTAAACCACACCCCCTACATTGCATATTATCGTATTTTATTGCAATGTGTATTCTGTGTAGCACTATCTAGATACTCTATATAACACGTTACAGTGGGTATTAGCACGTCACATTGGGTATTTGTATATTGTATTCTTTTTGCTTTATTAATGTATTGCTCTCAGCGCAGGGATGCTGCTGGAAATGTGAATTTCCCTGCAGGGATGAATAAAGTATCTATCTATCTTAGTTTGTGATAAGTCATTGCATGTACACCAGCCTCGTTTTTGTACTGTTTTTGACTGTTTTCTGCTTCTTCAGAGCGCCTTGTATTATTCCCTGTTCCTCATTAAAACCCTCAATTTCAAATGTGCGTCTGCGCTTGGATCGTGTCGCGCATAGGATCCTGATAAAAAATCCCCTCACAATAAATGATTTTGAATATGTTTTAACACAAACTTTACATTCATGCAGCAATTCATGCAAAAAACGGCTATTCATATCAGGTGCCCTAACCACAATTAAAAATTCTATCCATTGTAAGTACGTCTAAAAGAAACCATACCATTATATATTCTTCTGTGCATTCCATGCCATTAAGCCATCAATAACGCCTGTAGCCCACACTGGCAGTGAATAGGGCAGTTTTCATAACCACCTTCAAGTAGATTTAAAAAAAAAAAAAAAGACAATAAATAAATAAATACAAAAAACTTGTTAAATCTCTCGATTTGGTTTAGCTTATTTTCTTTCTCAAATCAAATTATATCAATTTATTGCCAATACCTAATCAAAAAAATCAAGAATTAATCAGGAATCAAAATATTGACTCCATTGCAGATGATCTTCTAGCACTTCAGACACGCCGGATACAGTGTCCCCACCTTATGACATTTTCACTTCACGGTCTGGAATAATACATTTTTTCGACTCCTATTCTGGTATTTTGCAAGCAAATTATTTTACATGCACCAAATTGTACAAAATTCAAACTTTTCGATGTTTGTGCGTTTGATGAGTTGCGTCCCTAAGATGCCTGTCTGCTATTGGTCGATTCCATATAAAATGCCAGTCTGCTATTGGCATGAATAGCGGCATCCTGAAAATACGGATATGCTATTGGCTGAACTACATCCCACAGTATATTTCTTTATTTGTTCAGTTTAGGATCTTGTGTAACAAAAATTAATTTGTTTCGCTATTGGTCCAAAACCTTGCAGTGGTGCCAAAGGGAGAATCAAAAAATATGATGGGCATGGAAAAAAAGCTTGCGATGATGAAGAACTACAAAGAAGGGACACGGATCACTTGTTAAGTTGCGCGGTTGTAACCAATTCACAATCAGGACTGTTGATAAAGAATGAGATTGATGCGCTGTCTACTACCCCTTTTGCATCCACCCGCTACTCCATTGTACCAACGTACAGCAAATCGACGGTAAAATGTTATTTATTTTTCCTTACATGTTTATAAATTAGAATTTGCTAAGGTTTTTATACCCCACCATAGGGGAATTTCATTTTGCGATCTCCACTCCGGAACAGAATAATGTGGAATCCCAAGGTCTAATAAAACTCTGATTTGTTTCTTTCTTCACTGGTGCTATCAGAATTTTCTGGTTTCAACATCTAAGTCGTATTTGAATGAATGGGATTGCACAAAAAATAGTCGGCTCAGCACAACCGCCAGCTGAATATTGATCAGGCCGTTGTCCCAAAGGGGTTTGGCACCAACGTGCGTCGCCGCCACTGAGCTCTCCTTGTTTGCCGGTTTTGAACGGTCGCCAATGCTTGGAATTGACATCCAACGGCAAATGACACATCGACTCGGGAATGTTAATTTAAAAAAAAAAAAAAAAGATAGAAATAACTTATCGGGAGCGCCGCGTTCCCCCGCCCACTGGAATCGACTGCGCCGCTCGTGTGAAATCTAATTAAAGGCGCCTGATTTCGCCAGTATCGCTTCACAAATGTAATAGGAATGTTCTCGATAGCCAGCGTTTTCATCCCTTTCTGTTTTTATCCTTTTTATTGTTTTGTCTTTAATCCGCTGATGCTGCCAATTAAAGTTAGCCAAAAAAATCATGTACTCGCCTCGTTTCAGAAAAAGGAGGTTTGCTTCCCCTTAAAATGACCCTAAAAACACTTCTATCTTATTAAACTTTGCCAATAAAATGGTACTAAACCGGTCCACATTTTTTTGCTCCTTGGCAGCATCCCTTTATTTTATTTTTTCCAATACTTTTTCAAGACAGACTAAGAGGGTCATAGTGGATTTCGAAATTTCCCGGCCTCGGAAAAATAATCAAAGGGGTAACAGGACTTTTTTAACCAAGGAAACTGAAACTGCTTCCAGAGGAGAGTTCACTGCAAGTTCTCGTGCTTTGGCGCCTGTTTAAAGCTTGCAGGAGTTGGAGTGGTTCGGCACGATAGCTGGCTTAAAGGATACTTAAAAAAAAGAAGAAAATAATTGTTTTTTTTTTTTTTTTGTCAAGCGAGATGCCACTTTATTTCACACATTTTTATGCAAATGTTTATGGTAGCCTAGCTAGAATGGATCTTTGAAGTCTGGAACTGTCGACTACAGCCCAGCAAGAATGGGTCTTTGACGTCCAAAACGTCCATGGCACCCTAGCTAGATTGTATGCCAGGTCTAAATGTGTCTGTCAGTCGAGGCAAAAAGGATGTTTGACTTAGCTAGCTAGAATGTATCCTTGCTATGTATTGTCATGATAACTGATTCGGGGCATCTGCGGCTGCCCCGTTGGCACCAACAGCCGCTGGACTCTTTTTAAACTCCCATCTTCCAAAAGGAAGGCGTCAGACCATCTGCGAACCTACGCTTTCAGCTAGGCAAGCTTTTGTACTCTCCAAAATTGTCTTTCCCTGTTTTCCTGCCTGATACCTTTTGCCGACCTTTTACTGGACTCGTTTCTGCTTTTGCTCCTCCGTCCGGGCCATCGACCTGTTTTGCTCCGTTTCCTGCCTGATACCTGTTGCCGCCCTCTTTTTCTGGACCCGTTTCTGTTTTGCTCCCCCGTCCTGGCCATCAACCTGTTTTCTCGCTGCAAACGCCTACCCTCGCTCGACACGGAAGTGCCACTTCTGCGTTCCTGCCATCTGCTACCCGTGACTGACGATCATCGGATCCTGGATGCAAGCACTGCTCTCTTTCTTAATAAAAACGGAGTAAAACGAACGTCGTTGGGTCCTGTCTCCGTTCCTGGCTTGTGACATGTATATGTCTCTATAGTAGCCTAGAGAGAAACTCTTTTGACAACTAAAGCCATGAATGGTAGCTTAACTAGAATTCACCTTTTACGTCCATACCCATATATGATAGCATAGCCAGATTGGATATTTTTTTCCTAAAGCTGTCAATGGCAGCCTAGCTAGAATGTATCTTTGATGTCTATGGAATCCTACGTAGAAAGAATATTTAACTTAATTTAGCTGACAAATAACTATTACATTTCAGTTTAATAGTTATTTGATGACTAAAGCCTAGCTAGAATGTGTCTCTAACGTCTAAGTGAAGGCATAGTTGCGCAGCTAAAATGGATGTTAGACGTCTATAGCAGTCTGTTATGTTGAGAATGGATTGTTGGCAGAGCAGGTAGGGAAGTTACAAATACAGAAAGATAAGAGTAAGTGAAATAATGTAGAAAGAGAGGGGAAAAGAAAGTAAACATTAAGAAAAAGAGAAACAAGGAGCATATAAGAAATAAAGAGAAATATAAAGGGGAAAGTTAATTAAATATTAAAAAAGATAATTAGTTGATCTTAGAGTGAGGCTATATGTGTGTGTGTGTGTGTGTGTGTGTGTGTGTGTGTGTGTGTGTGTGTGTGTGTGTGAATGATTACTTGTGTAGTAAAATAGAAAAACAGGTTAAATAAGTTAATTTCTTAACAAGTTAATTTGTAACATAGGAGTCCGAGAAATACACAATAAATAAGAGTAGCTTACTTTACACAGTCTGTGGCAGCTGGACTAGAATGGATTGTTGATGACGTTTTAAGCTATTTCTAGGTTGTTTTTTTCTCATAAAATTAAAAAAACAAACTTCAAAAAACCCAACACATCTTAACAGATGCTAATTTTTTGCTGGTTTTAAGCATTTTATTTATTTTTCATAGTAAGAAAATATTTGTTAGACTCAGAAAAATAGCAGTTTTGCGCATTTTACGCAAAGTGTTCTTAATTAATAAAAACATTTTTGTTTTGTTTCTTTTGTCTAAAATGACCAATTAGGGACTTTTTTATCCAATATGACCCAAATGTAGGAACTACTTTTTTATACATCGATCCATTATCTTCACCGCTTATCCTCAGTAGGGTTGCGGGGGTGCTGGAGCCCATCCCAGTCATCTTGGGGCAGTGGGCACGGGACACCCTGAACTGGTTGCCACTCAGTCACAGGGCACACAGGGACAGACAACTCACTCGCTATTGCTGTAGCTGGACTTGAACCCTGAACCTCCGCACCGTGGGGCTGCGCGCTAACCACCCATCCGCCGCGCTGCCCACTTTTTATTTTATACAGAGAGTTAAAAAAGAAATACTACATATTTTAGAGTATTTTCTGTTTTCTTTTATTTTTGTATTCTCAACATATGTAAATCTATTTGAAACAGATTTTGTTCAAGGTCTCCCATCTCCAAAGGCCACCGTGTGCTCGATGTGTAACAGCGCTAATGCTCATTAAAAGCGGATTAGCACTAAGGGATAGCAAAAGTAAACAAACTCTAGTTACGGTTCATAGCGCAAGTTGCGGCGATTATTTGCAGCCTCATCGGGGTTGGAAAAAAGATGTGTACGAGGGGGAAGGGGGGTTTCTCGTTCAAGGGCTTGTTGCTTTTGTCGGTAATCATTCCGGAATTCCCAGAACGTCGTATAGGACGTCTTTGTTGTGCATTATTCCTAATTAGTAACAGTCCTGGGATGTATTAAACCTGTATTGTTGTTTGTTAGTGTTTTTTTCTTTTATGACTGCATTGGGCAAGCTGGCAGTTGTTAGCAAACTCAAAATATTTGGAACTCCTTTCAATGTCTCCATTTTTCCAGAATCTCACCCTCGACTTTACTTCCTGACTCTTGACTTCTGATCAAGAGTGTCAACTTAACCTTCAGAGTCTCAATGTCAATTCCGGTGTCTGAAATTCACTTCCTGAATCTGAATTTAACTGCAACTTTCTCAATTTCACTTTCTGGGTCTCAAGAGTCTCAATATCAACTCCAGAGTCTCAACTTCCCTTTCTCAATCAGTACTCCACCTTTAGAGTCCTTACTTCACTTTTTTATTTTATGAGAAAACAAGTTAAAATAGCATAAAACTATCATGGACGGCTATAGATATCAACCATCCATTCTGGGTGTGCTGATTATCTTCTCAGCAGTACGTCCCGTTCCTGTAAACAACCTCTTCCACCACTTATGCCTGCCCTTATCTATCACTGCTCATTGATTAAAGGCACAGTCAGTAAATAACTATAGCATTCAACTCAATAAAAGTAACTTGTATTCAATTGCATAAAATCCTTTATAGTCAAATGTAAAAAATCCTTCAGTACGTAAAAGATTCATTCTACTTAAGCTACTACTGTTGGCTTTAGTTATCAAAGATACAGCCTCTTTTGGCTGCTATAGAAATCTACACATATTCAAAGATACATTCTAGCTAGGCTGCCAGTGAGGCTTTAGATGTCAACAGGTTTGGGTAGGGTTACTTTAACTTGATTACTTTCAATTACTTTTGGATTACTCCAATACCAAATACACTAATAAAAGACAAAATAAATTAAATATGAATAAAATTACTAAATTTTGTGCAGGCTTGGGGAGTAACGGAATACATGGAACGGCAAAAATGATGATGGCAAACCGTTTGGATTTATTTTCATTTTGTTTCTGTCACATTTTATGTTAGTTTTGCCAGAGATCAAAGAGATCAAAGCCAGGAGAGAAAGCTTACCACGTGTTGTGAGTCATAATTTTATTCATATTTAGTTTCTTTTGTCTTTTATGAGCATATTTGGTATTGGAGTAATCCAAAAGTAATTGAAAGTAATCAAGTTAAAGTAACCTTACCCAACCCTGGATGTCAAACATCCTTTTTACCTCAACTGACAGACCATTTTAGACCTCGCAGATCCAATCTAGCTAGAGTTTCATAGGCGATTTTGGACGTCAAAGATCCATTCTTGCTGGGCTGCAGTAGACAGTTCCAGACATCAAAGATCAATTTTAGCTTGGCTGTCATGGATTGCTTTAGACGTCAAAGATCCGTTCTAGCTAGGCTACCATAAACGTTCATTGATGTCAAAGATTTAGTTTAGCTTGGCTGTCATAGACGACTATTTGCGTCAAACATGTTCTAGCTAGGCATGTCAAAAACCCATTCTAATTATCCTACCATAGACCGCTTTAGACATTAAAGATCCATTTTAACTCGGCTGAAATTTTATCAAGGCAGGCAGTGAATAAGTTAAAATAGGCACATTTTTTACCAATGGGTTACAATGTTCTTTTTTGCTGCGTCAACCCATAAATCCGATATAAATCCGGACGAGCTTTCTGTGCGTCTCTCCACGAACACCAGGTGTCTTACATAACAGTCCATTAAGCCCTACCCGTCTCGGGCGGACACCTCCAGATCAGTCACGTCAGAAGGATGAAATCTTCTTCCATCTTTTATGGGACGATAGACCGAGCTGGGAGATGACCCAATTTTGATGCATATGTCGGACGCGCACAAAGAGGCTAATGGCGGCGCCGGGGAAGCTGCTGCCAGCTGCAGCCAAGTATCTGCGGCTAAATCTTGTGCCTTTTCACATGAACGAGCCGCGGCTTGATTACAGCGCGCTTCTATTAACAAGGCTTGATGAAATCTGCCTCCGTATCGTTGCTCACGCTACGTCCCGGCAGATGTAATTGTTTTAATTTGCTAGCTGAAGACGCGCTCTCTCAATTAGCCGAGACGTTGAGGAATCGAGGGTTTTTTTACCCTGGTTTTGCTACATTCAAGGCAATGTGCGTGCTCTCTACGGACGTTGGCTTTTAATTAGCGCTACGCTAACGGCTGAGCGGCCGTTATTGGGGCCGCACGTTTGTTTGCCTGCCGAATTCCGCCTAAGGGCTAATTTATATCGAGTTTATTGTGGCGGCGTCATGCATTTTCGCGGAGGATTGCTTATACTAGCAAAATAGAGAGAAACAACAAAAGGAATGTTTTTTTATCGCACAATGTATTCATTTTTTGATAGTTTTGCTTCCATTTTATTCATTAAATATACTTCGATTTGCTAATCCGGTTGGATTTTTACAAGTTCCAGATTGAGATGAGATCATGAGAAAAGTGCTATTTTTATGAACACCAAATAAGAAAAATTATATTTTATTTTAACCGGAAGCATTGGAATTTATTACTGGTGGCCCAAAATATGCCTGATTAAAAATAAAAAAGTCACAACCAAACTACTTAATACCTGTACAAGTTTCGAAAATGTTTATCTGTGACATAAAACATGATGCAAATGGGACGTCACGAACAAATCACTGAATGATGAAAACATTTAAAAGTAGCTAAAAACATGCCTGAGGAAATAGAACGCTATCAACAAATCAATCGTTGACTCACACAGGTCTTGATCATGTTTATAGGTGGCCAAATGAATGCCTGTTAGAAATCGAATGGTATGAACATATCACTCAGTAACCCGCATAGGTCTGAAAATCATTGGTAGGTGGCCGAATACTTGCCCGTAACAAATGGAAGCTCACAAACGTATCACTTTACGACTGACATTATAGGTCCCCAAAAATATGCCTGTTACAAATGGAATGCCACAAAAAAAAATCACCCAATGACTTAAATAAGTCTCAAACAAAAATTACTTAATGACCTGTACAGGTATTTAAAATGTTTATCGGTGGCAAAAAAACTTGCCTGATGAAAATGAAAACGTCACGAACAAATCACTGAATGATTAAAACATTTAAAAGTAGCTAAAAATATGCCTGGGACAAAAAGAACGCTATCAACAAATCAATCGTTGACTCACACAGGTCTTGATCATGTTTATAGGTGGCCAAATGAATGCCTGTTAGAAATCGAATGGTATGAACATATAATTTAGTAACCCGCATAGGTCTGGAAATCATTGGTAGGTGGGCGAATACTTGCCCGTAACAAATGGAACCTCACAAACGTATCACTTTACGACTGACATTATAGGTCCCCGAAAATATGCCTGTTACAAATGGAATGCCACAAAAAAAAAAATCACCCAATGACTTAAATAAGTCTCAAACAAAAATTACTTAATGACCTGTACAGGTATTGAAAATGTTTATCGGTGGCAAAAAAACTTGCCTGATGAAAATGAAAACGTCACGAACAAATCACTGAATGATTAAAACATTTAAAAGTAGCTAAAAATATGCCTGGGACAAAAATAACGCTATCAACAAATCAATCGTCGACTCACACAGGTCTTGATCGTGTTTATAGGTGGCCAAATGAATGCCTGTTAGAAATTGAATGGTACTAACAAATCACTCAGTAACCCGCATAGGTCTTGAAATCATTGATATGTGGCCGAAAACTTGCCTGTAAATACATGGAACATCACAAACGTATCACTTGACGACTGACATCATAGGTCCCCAAAAATATGCCTGTTACAAATACAAAGGCCACAAAAAATCACTCAATGACTTACATGAGTCTTAAACAATTATAGGTGGCTCAAAGTGCCGTATTTAACGGACTATGAGTTGCAGTTTTTCCATAGTTTGGCCAGGAGTGCAAGTTATACTCCAGTGATACTTATATGTGAAATTATTTACACATTAACTTAAAAAGTGGTCGGCGGCGCCCTCTGTTGGCTGCGGCTGCATCGGCTCGCTACAACGGGTCAGGTGCAATCGACATTTCGTTCTGTGTACATTGTTACACAGAATGACAATACAAGGAAATTATTATTATTATTATTATTATTATTATTGAGTTTTAAATTTGTATTGCAAGTATTTCATTTTACATGTTATTTTCAAGCTTACCGTCTACAGTTGGGTAAGCACGTTCTTAATGCTAGAGTTATCTGAATAACTGACATTACTACCATTTCCTGTGGTGTGTCTTGGGCAAGTACAGCCTGGTGGCGCCCATCCCTCTCCAGGCCATCATATGTTTCCACCCAAGCTGAACGTGCACTTGGTATATTGTACACTTATTCAGCCTACTGTTCTCTTCTGGTATTTGTGTTTTAAATGACCTTTCAAGATGACCTTTATGTTTTTGGTGTTGGATTTCATCAAATAGATTCCCCCCAAAATGAGACTTATATTCCGGAGCGACTTATAGTCTGTAAAGTGCGGTATTTTAATTACTGTAAATTCCGGACTATAAGCCGCTACTTTTTTCCCAAACGTTCAACCCTGCGGCTTATTCAGTGATGCGGCCAGTTTATGTAATTTTTCTAACAGCTGCCAGCGGCGCTCGAGTTTAAGGCACATGACGCAGCTTACAAGCTAAACGAAATCGAACATCGAACAGTCCGATAAAGAAGGAAACAGAGCTACTGCACTCACTTTACCTTGCGAGCGTGTTGCCAGTGTGTTTTTGAATCAGGGAACGTGGGACGACGTCTATACTGTATGACTAAGTCTCTTTCCCCTACTAAAGGAGGACAACTTTAAAGACGACAGTTATAGGGAGGAAGATGAGAACGGTTTACCGTGATTTCTACTTGTACGGTACGTTTTTTTAACAGACCCGCTAGCTGTATTGCGAGCGTGTTGTTAGTAGCGTTTTTCTACCCTTCACAGAAAGGGTTTGGGATGAAAGTTATAAAATTATGATTAAAGCTTTGAAAACTCTCTCGGTGTACCGTCTTCCTTTGTAAATATGTGTAACCATGTATAATATGTATTTGCAACTGTATATTTTTGTAATGTATTTATTTTGGACACTTATTCTGATAAGTCTTGCACTGACCAATTAAAAAGAAGGGGCGTAACAGACGCAGGGGATGACGGGAAGTAGGGACCGGTAAAGGTGATTGTTTGTGGAAACGGCAGACAAAAGTGGATATATATTTTTCCCACCATTACCTTTGGAAATATACACTTTCTTTTCCTTGGATTACTTTTAACGGGACCCGGACTCTGCAGGTCTGCATCATATATTAACTACCGGTATCATTTTCCATTCACTTTGTCGGCTGTGGTTGTTGAACTAAGTACTTTATGCTAAGTTAGAATCGCGGGACTCAAAGTAGGGTTTGGGTTAATTTTGTGTGCACGCGGCTTATATTCAGGTGCGGCTTGTGTAAGTACAAAAGCGGTTATCCTCTTAAAATGTAGTGGGTGCAGCTTATAATCAGGTGCGCTCTATACTCCGGATTTTACGGTATGTTAATTCAATGTTGTTGTTGTTTTTTATGGATTTTACTCTTCTATAATATCTAATCTCTTTGGAATAAGACAAGTTGTATGATAAAATAGGCAACAACCACTTCGTCTTCAGTATTGACATTTTTTAGTCATTTTAACTATTTTACATATCCACAAAAGCCTTTTCGGATAAGTGATTTAAAAATAATTTCCCAAAACCCTACATTTTTCGTAATGAAGCGTTTTCTCGCGGTTTTTAATTCCGCTGGCCAGTTTTAATTTTAACAGCATTTTTCGCCAATAATTTTGCAACCCACAATAGAATCAGTTATTTTCCCGATTTTCGAGTTATTAATCAGGACCCGAAAAGACGTAGTCGCTATACAACACCCGAGTCTTATGTCAAACGTGGCCATCCGCGACCGCCTCGACCACGATTGCTGACGCGAAATGAAAGTCGCATCAAAGCACACCCCGTTTGCCCTTTTGACAGATTCGGTCTAATTGTAAATGAGTCGGTCGCTCGCTTGCCCACTCGGCGCACGTCGACAGATGTTCTTTTGCGTAATTGCCTCGTAAAAAAATATTTGTGCGCTCGTCGGAATACGGCAGACATGAATAATGGATGACGCGCCTTTTGGAGTACCTGAGATTCATGCAGATGTCCGTGTTTGTTTTTGAGTGCTTGTTTTTTTTCTTTCTCGCGCCGATGCTCTGATCCAATTAAGTAAGATGCCGTGCTTTTCTTCTCGTTAAGTGCCTAAACGGAAGCAAAGGGATATTTGTACTACGAGAACAGAAAAATGCGAGCTACTCGAAGAAGGAGCACTCTAAAACATTTACAGGTGGCTGAAAACATGCCTGTTTTAAATAGAAAAACACAAACCAACGGGTATTGGACTCGCACGGATCTTGAACATATTTCAAGTAGGCTGAAAACTTGCCTGATACCTTTGAAACGCCACAAACAAATCACTATTTGATCCGCACAGAACTTAAAAATATTCTTAGTGGGCCAAAAACATGCCTGGTTCACATGGATCTCCATTAATAAATAACTTGTTGACTCACACAAGTTCTGAACAGGGTTGGGTAGGGTTGTTTTAACTGGATTACTTTCAATTACTTTTGGATTACTCCAATACAAAATATGCTAATAAAAGACAAAAGAAACTAGATATGAATAAAATTACAAAATGTTGTGCAGGCTTGGGGAGTAAACGGAATACATGGAACGGCAAAAATGATGTTGGCAAGCTGTTTGGATTTATTTTCATTTTCTTTCTGTCGCATTTTATGTTTTGCCGGAGATCAAAGAGATCAAAGCCAGGAGAGAAAGCTTACCACGTGTTGTGAGTCATAATTTTATTCACATTTAGTTTCTTTTGTCTTTTATTAGCACATTTGGTATTGGAGTAATCCAAAAGTAATTGAAAGTAATCCAGTTAAAGTAACCCTACCCAACCCTGGTTCTGAAAGAACTTACAGGTGAACTTGAGAAGGCCGCCGCTAGGCTGTAATTGCCCAAGACACACCACAGGAAGTGTTGCCCTGACCCTGCCAGTTAAACGCTCCATGGACTGTGATTGGTGCCCGAAAACATGCCTGATACAGTCAACTCCACGATCGAATGATTACTAGACATGTAAATGTCCTGAAAACAATTATAGGTGCCTGGAAACATGCCTGTTACGCATGGAACATTACAAACAAATCATTGTATGACTCCACTAAAAAGGTCTTGAAAACATCAATAAATGGCCCAAAACGTGCCCGTTACAAATGGAATGCCACAAAACCAATCACTTGCTAACTCACACAGGTCTTGAACGGTCATAGATGACTGAAAACATGTCTGATACAAACGGAATGCCACTGACAAATAGCTGAATGACTTGTCAACTTGCACAGGTCTTGAAGATATTTAAAGGTTGCCGAAAACGTGCCTGTTACAAATGGAATGCCACAAATCAGTCGGTGACTCATACTGATCTTGAAAATACTTATACACGACCACCACAGACAAATGCCTTTTACAAAAGAAACGCCACAAACTTACATGGGTATCAAAATCATTTATGGGTGGCCAAAAAGATGCCTGATACAAATGAAACATCAAAAATAAATTACACGTTGACTCGCAGAGGCCTTGACAATTCTGATAGGTGTTCGAAAACATGCCTGATACAAATGGAACACCAAGAACAAATCAACCGTTCACTCGCATGGGTCTAAAAAACATTTCTAGATGTCTGAATACATAGTTTAGAATGGAAAAACGTGGACAAATTACTGTTGGCTCGTACTGGTCTTGAAAAAATTCATAGGTAGCCAATAACATGCCTGACACAAATGGAAGGCTACACAGAAAAAAAATCATTAACCCACACAGGTCTTGAAGACATTTGTGTTGTTAAAAATCATGCCTGTTTTCTTTTTTGTTTTGTATGTTGATTCTTAAAGTCGAGGTAACAACCGACGTGACCCAATTTCAACCTTAATTAAATTCAGACCCACCTTTTTTTTTGGTACTTTTAGCGTGAAAAGTACATAATGATGTGTTGGGATCCAGGCATGTTGTGCTCCCGTTCTAAACTCGGCATCTTTGCCCTAAAGCGGAGCTCTTTAATTTGACGCACATCTGCTGTTTTAGCTAAAAGCTGCAGAGAGGCGCTGCACTTCTGAGCACCACTTAAAGGTACAGCGCGTCTCATTTATCGTCGCGACTCAGCAGGGGGGAGCCTGTTACTACTTTTTTTTTTCTGGGTGTTTGTCTGCTTTTCTTGTTATGCAAGATGGCTGTTGTTATAAATAACCGGCGAGGCAAGCATAGTCAAAGGGCAGGTACTGTAGGTTTAAAAACAGGCAAGATGAGCGGTTACCTGGAAAAACAAATAAAGGTCTTCCCAAATATTAAATGTATGTATTAAAATGTTTTCACAAAAAAATACAACAAATACATACATCAAAAAATATATTTGTACAATTCTAACAAGGTGCAGGGTCTCTTAAAATCAAAACGGTGTATCAAAATACATATAGAATTTATAAATACATAAATACAAATTAAAAATTAAAACATATGAATATATAATATGGCCCTACTTACGAACACGATCGGTTCCATACAATCTTTCGTAAGTTGTGCTATATTTTGTATGGAATGTATTGGCTTGTAAAAGTACCTGTATTGTTTTGTACCAAAAAAAGAAAATATTCTCTATAAAGATAGATGAGGTAAGGTTTAAATGCGTTTCAAGAGGTCTTCCTCCGTGGTAAAAAGTGGCCGAAAAAAACGTTCCGACCATTTTCTCAACCGCATCAAGCTTTCTTATTCCACTTATGTTTCAAACGAAATGGCTCGCCTCTTCTTTACACTTTACACCAACCATATTGAATGGATGCACGAGATATTAAACAATAAAAATGTCAAAGTTCTTAGCGCGCTGGACATACAGTATAGAATGTTTACACAAAAACTAGGAAGGGGAAGCGGATTTCTTCTTCGGGGTGGATGCTGGGCGAGCTCTCACAGCGCCACTCGTTGTTAGTGGCAGAAAGAAGCACTACGTACTGTTCTGTACTCAGAAAAAGTTGCACACAATACAAAATCTAACTTACAGCAATGTCCGGATATTTTTCGACATCCCGAAAAAAATGTTTGTATTTACCGATTTTCGTAACTCGAGTGTTCGTAAGTAGGGGAGCGCCTGTTAACATATTTTCATTCAATAATGTGGAATCAAATATTTAAATAAATTAATATTCATTCAATTCGATTTTAATGTTATGTCATGTTAAATTTAATTAAAACCCATCTTAGCTTATGATTTATTAAGATTTTTTTTAAGTACATCAATAATAAATACATTATTTGTAAATATACCTGCAGGAAATCTAGCTTTATTCTAAATTGTATTCTAAATTTGCACATTTTGCTAAATTTAAGATTTTCCTCAAGTCGGAAGATTTCAACATGAACAAAATTGTAACTTTACTTAGACATTTTTTTTGTTTAATTTCTTACAAACACTGCATTTTTTTTTAAAAAATGAAGGCAGTAAAAAGCTAAGTTGAATAAATTATTTAAATAAATAAATGAAATAAATATATATTTAACATATGATGTATACAAAACAGGGGTCTTCAACCTGAGAGCTACTTTATTTGACTAAGTAGCGCACAAGGTCACCTAGTTAAATTTGCATTTCTAACAAACTTATGTTATTACTATGTTGTTACTATATTATGACTAGGTTCATCATTGGAAATAGGATTAAACACTGAGCCAACCACTAAAAAATAAAAGTAATTTGCCTTGAAAATCACTATGGACCAGTAACGATGAGCTGTTTTTCGAACAGGTCCGCGGGCGACTGAACTGTCCTTAGAGGGCACGACGTTGGAGACCCCTGATACAAAACGTACATAACTTGGCTTAAAATCGATCCTTTCAAATATTGAATTGACTCTGTGAAGAAATCGGTGTTCAGATTTTCTATTTTCTCTGCGACGGATAAAAACTTTCCAAAACCAAGCAAACTTGGCCTCTTTTCCACAGCACTGCAGAGGATTTGTATTTCCTTGCGGCCATTCACAATTACTCCATGCTGTCCAAATATGTCAGTAGTTGCTGATCATGTTGTTTTCAGGCATGTTTTCTCTCAATATAAGGCTCTTTTTTTATGTTTTTTTTTTCTCTGCCGTGTTTTTTTCTACCCCCTCACGGTGCGCTGAGTCCAAAGATGAAAGACCTCCCCACTCTCACAATAACCCCTCATCTCTCGCTTCTCCGGCTTCCTCCAAGCCTCTCATCCTCTCAGACTTCCTTTTTCATCTGCAATTATCAACCTTCAGATTTAAAATTCCCGTCTCCCGATTCACGCTGATGGGTTTTGACATCGAGTACCCCCTCCCCACCACCTCCTCCCTTTAAGTCCATGAAATAATTTGCCTGATGCGAAATGATGTCAGACTGCATCTTTTAATATACAAATTATTTGCGGGAGCAACATGAGTTGAGAAGTGTGTTGATTTTGTGCCGGTGCCAATTCTAATCTTATTTTTCTCTTTTCTCTGTTCCCCCTCCGGTGCTGCTGGCGTTCCCTGCGAAATAAAGGTAAGAAGTTTTATTTTTTTATTTTTTTTTATACGGTGCTGATTATTCGTGTTCATGCCTTTTGTGTTTTGTGACTCCGGAGAAAAGAGTTGCGCACAGCTTACGGGCGTCTTTACAAGATTCTTTGGATAATTGCTTTAAGAAAGCAATTAGCCTAAATCGGGGGGAAAAGCAAACAAGCTTGTGGCGTGTATTAATAAGGCAGGATATTACTTGAAATTATTATAGTTGCCGGTTAGAAATAAAACGCCACGAACAAATTACTTACTCACTTTATAGGTGGCCCAAATTATGCCTGTTACCAATGAAACTGTCACGACCAGAACAGAAGGAGGACCCAGATGCGTAACGTTACTCTCAAGTTGATTGAAATATAGATGAAAGGCAGCGCCAGCGATCCGGTGCTCGCTGGACACGGGAAGCAAGCCGCTCACGGGATCGGAGCGTGTTTCGAATGCACCGAATGCAGAATCTTCCGGAGCGGGAGTTCGTAGCGTAGTTAGACGGAAAAACAGGTCGTTAGCCGGGACAGGAGATTAAAACGTGGTCGGGGTAAAAAAACAGGTCGTAGAAGGAGACATACGGGGGAATCAGGAACGGACGAGTGGAAAACGGGTGACAAAACGCGAACGGCGGTACCGTCAGAGTCAAAAATGCTTGTCTTGTGAAAACAGAGGTTCGCTGACGGACTGACAACAGGCGAGTGAAAGGACTGAGCTTAAATAGGACGGGGAACTAATCAGATGACCAGCAGCAGCTGGCGCCAAACGAGCAGGCACAAGTGAGTGTCATGAGTAATCATGACAGAAAGGGCGAAGACATATCACTCAATTACTCGGCTGTGGTCCAAAAATTCCTGCTTGAAATAAAGTGCGACCAGCAAATAATTACTAGACTTGTAAGGCTCTTGAAAACATTTTTAGGTGCCTGAAAATATGCCTGTTAGATATGGATCACCACAAACAACTCACTGACTCATTAGCTTGCAAAGGTCTTGAAAACATTCTCCTAAATATGCCTGTTACTAATAAAATACTATGAAAATAATACATTGTTTACCCGCACGGGTCTTTTATAGGAGCCTGGAAATATGCCCGATATATATGGAATGTCACTAAGAAATCCCTGAATGACTTGTTGACTTGCACAGGTCTTGGAAATATTATGTAGCCGAAAATATGCTTGTTACAAATGGGGTGCTACAAACGAGTCAGTCAGTGACGCACCCAGGTCTTGAAAACACGTATAGGTAACCGAAAAATTGCCTGTTACAAATGAATCACCAAAAACAAATCAAATGATGACTTGCGTGAGTCTCGAGTGGCCAAAAACATGCTTGATAAGAATGGATCGTCGCAAATACATGACACAGGTATTGCTGACTTTTATATTCGGCCAAAAACATGGCTGACACAAATGAAACACAACATTTTTTTTTATAGGTGGCCAAAAATGCCCTTTACAAATTGAATGCCACCCACTAATTGCTCAATGTCTTTAGGTGGCAAAAATAATGCCTGTTTGAATTCAAATGCTGCAAACAAGAAGTTGACTGGCATGGGTCTTTAAAATATTTACATGTGGCCAAAAGCATGCCTGATACAAATGGAACGCTACAAACAAATTTCTCATTGAATTGCATGGGTCTTGAAAACATTTTAAGAGGCAAAAATCATGCCTGTTTAAATTCAAATGCCACAAACAAATAAGAAGTTGCTTCGCTTGTGTCTTTAAAATATTAACAGGTGGGCGAAAACATGCCTGTTACAAATGGAACGCTACAAATTTCTTATTGAATTGCATGGGTCTTGAAAACATTTTTAGGTGGCAAAAATGCCTGTTTAAAATGAAATGCCTCAAACAAATAATAAGTTGCTTCGTTTGTGTCTTTAAAATATTAACAGGTGGCCGAAAACATGCCTGTTCCAAATGGAACACTACAAATTTCTCATTGAATTGCATGGGTCTTGAAAACATTTTTGGTGGCAAAATTCATGCCTGTTTAAGGTCAATTGTTGCAAACAAATAATAAGTTGACTCTTACAGGTCTCTGATATATTTAGGTGGCTGAAAACATACCTCTCACAAATGGATCGCCACAAACAAATCGCTCATTGAATTGCATGGGTCTTGAAAATATTTTTAGGTGGCAAAAATAATCCCTGTTTAAAATCAAATGTCGCAAACAAATAACAAGTTGACTTGCACAGGTCTTTAAAATGTTTATAGGTGGTCGAAAACATGCCCTTTACAAAAGGATCGCTAAAAACGAATCTCTAATTGAATTGCATGGGTCTTGAAAACTTTTTAGGTGGCGAAAATCGCAAGGGTCTTAAAAATGTTAACTGGTGGCTGTAAAAATGCCTGTTTTCACAGTATTATGTCCATTTAAAGGCTAAACAAAGGGTACAGCGGACACAAAAAGTACATAATGGTGTGCTACTTAACTCGGACTGGGAAGATAAATCATTTAAAAGCCTTGCGTTTTGTCATTTTTTACATTTTTCACATCTTGTTTTTTTGTCACAACAGTGGAGCAACCTTGATCTTTCAACATTTTGTTTTCCACCTCACAACACAAAGGAGAAAGTAGCTTTTTTGGCTCTGGTAGAAGTCTGAAAACGGAATCGGATAAAGGTTCATGAAATATATAAATAACCCTTAGAAAATATATATTTTTCGCCGCATCCCTACAAGACTGTGTGTATTGTTATTTTTTCAATATGAAATTATGGCTGGAAAATTAGCATTGATGCAACTGTGTTGAAACATGACAATAATACAAAATAATGCTTAAAACAAGCAGAAATTATCAGCTGTAAGACTATTAACTTTATTGTAATGAGACCGTAAAACTATGTCACAATTTTATTACCGCCCAACCCTCGTAATGACCTTTTCGGCATTGATTATAGTTTGTTCCGCTGAGGTCGTCAAATTTCAGTTTTAATGTATCTGGGGTCAAAGAGTAACTGTCTATTGATGACAGAAGACTGGTTCTTTTATCCAAGCTACGGTAGAACCAGTACATAGAAGATGAATCCGTTCTGTGGTGGGGATTTCTAAGTGAAATTGGTGTATAGCAAGAAATTATCCTTTGGTAATGGTTAGCGTATGCTTTCCGAACCCCGGGGACACCAGATAAACTCATTAAAATGACAAAATAGTATAAAGTAAGTACAGTGGAACCTCGGTTCTCGACCATAATCCGTTCCAGAACCCTGTTCGAAAACCGATTTGTTCGATCACCGAAATCATTTTTCCCATTAAAAATAATGTAAATTGTTTTAATCCGTTCCAACACCCTGAATGTTAACCTTGAATGTGTAACGTAAACATAAAGCTAACCCAGGCTAATCGTACGTTCGTGTTATCGCAATCTTCCGTACGAAAGATTACGCTAACAAGAACGTGTAAAAATTAAAAAATCTGGTCGTTTACAAGTCATTTAGCACCCGGGTCTCCACAACAAGTGGTGAGCGGTTCATTGGAAAGGGGGCTGCGTCCCAACACCCTGAATGTTGGGCTCCGTTCCAACACCCTGAATGTTTTGAATGTTTAACGTAACCATTAAGCTAACCCAGGTTAATTGTACGTTCGCATTATCGTAATCTTCCGTACGAAAGATTACGCTAACATGAACATGTAAAAATAAAAGAAAAAGGATAAAGAAAAGAATTATGCATAGGATTTCTTACCTTTGTGGTGGTCAGCAGAAGGCACAGGGGGACGCTGGGGTATTCCCTAGCAAGACCAGACACTCGCACATCTCTTTCATATTTTGCTATTATTTCTTTCTTAAATGCAATAGTTGTACGCACTACTTTTCTTTTTTCACCTGTAGCAACTTTGCTGCTTGCACTGACTTTCTTTGGAGGCATAATTTGGGGCTAAACACTTCGTACAGCTATATTAAAAGCGAAAGCAAAACGAAGCACGTTTGCACGCGATAACAGTTGGTCACGAAAGAGCGATCTACACCCGTACGCCGCTCAGCATCACACCCTAAAGTACGCACTCACGCATTACCGGCGTTCGAACTTCGATTTTTTGACCGAACAGCGAATCAAGAATTTCTGGAAATTTTTGGTCGGACTCCGATTTGTTTGAACTGAGAGGCGTTCGAAAACCGAAGTTCCACTGTACTATGTATGTGGAATACACGCTCAAAGCACCTAATACATAAAAATACTGTGTATGTAAAGGAAAAATTTTGTTTTTTTTACTCTTGGTGTGACATGCCTTGAGCTGGTACAGTAGAGTAGCGAGTGGATGCAGGGGGTGGGGAGGAAACATCAATGGCGTATTAATAAATTAAATGGATTTTAAAAGTTCCACTTGCAAGAATTTTGATGCCTTCATAAGATTTATTTGCCTTAATTGCTTCCTTATTTTCAATAAAAATCTTGTTTATCAAACCTGCAACTTAAAAAGGGTAGCGCTTCGTGTGCCTTTTTCCTATTTCTTGATCACAGCGAGCTTTTTTTCCATGGTTATCTTTTTCTCTCTTAAGCATCACTGCAAGCCTCGACCCATAAAGAGTAAATAGTCTAAAAATACAGTATGTTGTCGCCAACTCTGTAAAATGTATGATATGGAAAGGCATTGTGGGTAGAAAGTCATCCATTAGCATATTTTCATGATGCTGTGACGAAAAACAATTGCAGATAAGCATCTTATATGTTGACCAATTTTAGAAATTCATGTTGGACACAACAAGAGTTGATGACGTCGTATCACGGAGAAAATGTTGGAAAGAGCGTCCAACAATTTCTTGTTACTTACTGTAGTGTGCAAATGTCTTAAGGTGGTCTCAACCTATCCCGGGGGTTTATTGGGCTATTCCTTGATTGTCAAGTTTAAGGCCATGATCTTGTTTTTCATGGACTTGATTTTGTCCCGGGTAGCACGGTGGGGCGGTGGTTAGCGCGTGTGCGGCACAGTTCTGAGGTCATGGGTTCAAATCCAGCTACCAACCTACCTGTGCGGAGTTTGCATGTTCTCCCCATGGTTGCGTGGGTTTCCTCCGGGCACTCCGGTTTCTTCCCTCATTCCAAAAACATGCATGTCAGGTTAATTGGCCGGTCCAAATTGTCCCTAGGTGTGAATGAGCGACCGAATTGTCTCCCCCTGTGTGCCCTGCGACTGGCTGGCAACCAGTTCAGGGTGTCCCCTGCCTACAGCCTTAAGATGGCTGGGATGAGCTCCAGCACCCCCGCGACCCTACTGAGGATAAGCGATGCAGATAATGGATGGATGATTTTGTCCCTCACACGTTGTTTGGATATTTGTGCTACGTAAATCATTTAACTTACAAGACAGCTTCCCGTTCAATAATAAAGAAATGTCAGGCGAGACACTCCACGGGATGCTAACACAAACAAGACGTACCAGAACGACACGGGAGGTCCGGGCGTCCTCGGAACCGCCGAGATCTTCATTAACCTTTCAGCGGGTCTCGCTAGGTTTGCGCTAAATAACGAGCGAGGGGGCCTCTGATTCTGCGACGTTTTTCAGTCACCGGCGGGGGGATTTCCAGACTTGTTGCCCCCCTGCTTGTCTCGCGGCATGCCTGACATTTGGCTTTGACGTCCTTGTCAAGATAGATCACAGGCACAGAACAGCAAACACCAGAGAGTCTGAGTCTTCCCCAACGGTGCGTTTAGAGCCTCGATCCAAACCTCGGAAGGGTTTTTTTAACAAGTCTAGTCTGGTCCGCTCATTAAACGGACTAATTGATCACTGGCCGAGATCGCAACCAGGGAAACGCTATTAATTATTAAGCGGTGTGAATAGATTAATCTGGAAGATTGTGTACAGCATTTTACTTGCGGAAGCAATTAGTGGGAGGTTCGAATCCGGTGCTCGTCTCAAAGAGGTTTTCTTCTGTGCTGGTCCCTGTTTGTGTTATTACCCATACCGTCTTATTATGTAAACCAAATGAAAGTCGGGGTCAATATACAATTACCGTATTTTCTGCACTATAAGGCGCACCGGGTTATAGGGCGCACCCCCCAAAAAAAGTTTCGGTCCTATATTTTCCATACATAAGGCGCACCGGATTATAAGGCGCTACAATGGGAACGTCGACAAAACAGTCAGATAGTTAAGTCAAACTTATTACCCCCTTAACATTCCAAAAGCTTGCAAAGAAGCAAATACGTGTCGAGAACACGTGCGGATGCGGTGTCCGTACGATGTCACTCAAATGCATCGTTCCATCATTCGGAAGGTTAAAGTCTTGGGATTCAAGAAATGCCAACCATTCCTTAGTTTCTATTTTCTTTTTCACTCGCAACTTTACGGAAACAGTGTCTGTACGATGTCACCAATCACTCAAATGCATCGTTCCAAATATCATTCGGAGGGTTAAAGTCTTGGGATTCAAGAAATGCCAAACATTTCTTAGTTTCCATTTTATTTTTTGCTGGCAACTGTGTGGACAGCAAAGTAAGAATTTTATTGTGCAGGGAAACGGGGTTCTTTACTGTGCATATGACAATAAACACTTTGAATTGAATTTAGTGAAAAAATAGACTCATCACAGAAACATCAAGATCGTTCTAAAACAAGATACCGGGAAAATATAAAGCCGCATAGCTCACCTAAGTTCTCTTGCAGCCATCACGTTCAATAATGATACGTAACCATGGTCTTCTTACAACCGTGAGTGGAGTAAATCCAGGAGAGTAAAATATTTACAAATACAGAATAGTAAAAAATGTTTTCTCTATGCCGTAGTGCAACCCGACGTGTGATTCACATTCCTCTTTTTCGGCCAATTGCAGGCTTTGTTTCGCCTTTAGCCTATGCGAGCCTGTAAATGATAAAAAGGATCCGCCCCCTTTACCTCCGAATAACTTTAGCCAATAGTGACTGATTCAAATGATGATTGACACATTGGTTAGGAAATGAAACGCCGGTATATAAATCCCAGCATACATCGCGGACTACTTCACCTTCAGGGGAAAATCTAGTCGGTGGCTGCTTGCCTTAGTTGCAAGACTTTGCAACTTAATATTGATCCATATTGTTAGAATATGATGTAATGAAATTGTGAATGTGTTTAATTGCTGTTAAAAGTGCCAATAAAATGGTTCAAACCATATATAAGGCGCACTGTATTATAAGACGCATGGTCAGCTTTTGAAAAAAAAATAAAGGCTTTTAGGTGCGCCTTATAGTGCGGAAAATACGGTAATCTGTCAATTACTTTGCCAACACAACAATAAATTGGCTGAAACAAAATCTATGTACAAAAGAACAAGCGTTTTGAGGTGGGGATCACAAAGTGGAATTGCTGGTTAGTGGGGGATAGAAAACTGTGTTAATTTTTCTTCTTGTAAAAACATTAAAATAACAAAGTCGTACTACTTACTTTTAATATACCTGCATATCATTGAATAACATTCTAAATACAAGTAAAAGAGCATTTAATTTACCCTTGATGTGATGGGACTTGAGCTGGTAGAGTGGAGTAGCAGATGGGTGCAAAGAGGGAGGAAACGGTAAATGCAAATTAAAACGGATTTTCAAAGTCCACTTGCGAGTGTTGTCATGCCCTTTTATGTTGACAATACCTGTGTATTTTTTGCCCTTATGTAGGTTTCAGATCAGGGGGTGGTGTCATAATAGTCTGTGGTTTGCAGTCTGTGGTCTGTGCAGCCCTTTGAAACTCTTTGTGAGTAAGGGCTATACAAATAAACATGACTTGATTTGACTTTCAAATGGACTCTCCGTTCCCTTGTTATTATCATTTTCATTCTCCCTTGAGCATTACTACAAGCCTTGAACTCATCGTGAATATTATTTTTTTGTTTTATTGTTCTGATTTCATTGGAGAAATATATTTAGAGTGAAAAATAAACAAACTAAATCAATAACAAAAGAACTGCACTTTTCTTTATTAACTCCCCAACTGCAAATCATTTTGCATGTATTACTGGATATTGCTTTTACATTTTTGTTACTTTTTATAGTTGTTTTTATGTTTTTCAACTGGGCTTTAAGCTTTGTGAAATTGCAACCATTGGCATTTCTATTTGTTTGTAAAATAATAAAAAAAAAAAAAAAACTTTCAACCAGCAAAATTACAGTGCCGTGAAAACCTACCTGCCCCCTTTCTGATTTCAAAAAAATATAATCTCAAATGTGAAAATAACATTTGTTTCTATGTTTTTACTACATTTTTGGACGTTTATTAATCTTGAGGAGACATAAACCCCTGGAATTGCAATCAGTATCCACTATATCTCCCCCCTAATCTTATCCTTGGCGACAATCAACACGTATCGCAATAACATCGCCAAATTGCTCCTCTCAAACTGAATAACTGTTATACCCGTCGCGGCAGGGTGTTTGTGGCTGGAAAAAAATCTGTATTATTTATGTTCTGTGGTTTATGTATTGACTGTTGTTGTTGTCCTTTTATTATGTATTATGTAGCCGATTGATGAGGGCACTTTTCATGGGGAGTGCTCGGAGATGATTGGACAGTGGCTGCTAATTGCCTTTGACGTCGCGCCGGCCATGACTAAAGCGTCTCGATGGCGTTTTCATACGTGCACACGCACGTGCACACGGCAATCAGGCGTGTCCACTTCACACGCTAAGCCAATTAGCGGTGGCGCAGTGTTGCCTTCACCTCCCCGTCGTTAGTTTCAGTCAATGTCGAGGCAAAGACACTTGATCTGTTTGTGTTTGTTTTGATGTCACCAATAATTTTCACCATCGATTGAAAAACGTGCCCGCCTTTCCTACCTCCTTAGACTTGGGTTTTCACAGCTGCACTACCTCCCACAATGCCTTTCTCTCTCTTTGTTCAGTACACAATCTCACGAAACAAAGTAATTAGTGTAGCTGAGAGCCAGGACTTAAGGGGATTCCTAAAGGGGGGAAAAAAGAAACACAATAACAATGGAAAAGAAGCTTGAAGTAATAAAACAAAATACAAAGAGTGAAAACACATTGTGAAGCCAATAAATATGGCTTAACCGATTGACGATCGGATTTGGTCATAGTACCTGGAAGACGGAGATAGGAGATGTTCCAAGTACAGGAGACCCCCGGTTTCTGGCGTCCCTCGTTAACAATATTTTCAAGTTACAATGTGGAATACAAGGTTTTTTTTCGCCCCCTCGTTACAGCCTTTCACCCACCATATAACAACGTCTCTAAGATACCATTCTGCTATTGAGTCATAAGATGCTGGTCTGTCAGTGGTCTGCTTTAAGGTTTCATTAAGATGCCAGATTGCTATTGGCTGAACTCCCTCTCTGTTGAGTTTAGAATCTTGTTGAACAAAAACTAATTGGTTATGGTTCCAAAGACTTGCAGTGATTCTAAATAAAGAAGTAAATATCATGATGATGATGGAAACAATATAATAATATATAAATCATGTAGAAATACGAGAAAGGAACATTCATTGTTTTTCTCGCTTAGAAACACAGCTTTAATCAATAAAAAAATATTAAGAATACAGAGGTGATAAAAGCCATAAAGACCTCTAATGGCATGACAATACTCGCAAGTGGACATTTTTAAGTTTTGATTAATTGTATTTTACATTATATCTTCAAAGTTGTAGAGAATTCAACGTTTGGTCAGAATTCCCTTTTGCAATGTCAAGATATGTCAGGAGAATACTGTGTTTTAAGTCAATCACATAGATATGTTATCTGACTGATACTGGCGAAATGTGAGGTTGGGGAAGGGGGGCGTTTGTTTGCATTTGCGCATCAAAGGTTGCCGTGACAACTCCACCACAGGGGGTTTGCCCTTCCCAGGTGGCCGGAACCCAGATCTGTTACACCATTCACCTTGCAAGACAGTCTGAATTAGGCCAGCAATAAGGCGTATCCTAACAAAAATTACTGGACCAAAACCCTGCCCGGTTCTGACCAAGTCTCAGCTTAACATCCAGCCAGAGAACCTTGCCAAGTCAGCAGCCAAGCTTGATAAAGCTCGAGGCCAAACCGGTGGAACAGAGCCAGCGACCTCAGAGAAGCCTCAAGCCACCAGCAGTCAACCTATGCTTCAACTCCCTGCATCCTGTGGTCCTCAACGCAACATGGTCTCAAGCCTACCAGGATTACTCCTTGCTCTACAGCCAAGGACATAAAGACTGAGCTGTCAGTCAGGACCAGGACGGAAACAGGACCCACTTGCGTGACGTTTACAAGTTTTATTTAAAGAGGAAGAAAATCACTCTCGTACTCTGGTTGTGAGCCGAACACGGAAGTGGATCTTCCATAGCGAGCGATGGCGGTGTCGGGGGCGGAAAACTGGTCGGTAGCCGGGACTGAGAGAGCAGACGTGGTCGGGATCAAAACTGGTTGTAGCCGGAGACAAACGAGAGCAAAGACGGGACAGGTGGGGGTCAGGGTCAAAAAAGGCTTCCCTTGTATACACGGAGATTCGCAGACAGACTGACAACAGGGGATTGACAGGACAGAGTTCAAATAGTGACAGGGAGCCAATCAGAACCTGCGGCAGGTGGCGCCAAATGAGCGGGCACAGCTGAGTCACATCAGTCATCATGACACGCTCATCTTCATCGAAGCAGAACTTCGCAGAACATCTCGTTGTTGCTAGGTATCGGTATTGGTGTGACAGAAAAGGGAAAATTCTATCAGAATAGAGTTACGTAATAATCAAGCCAGGCAGCACGGCGGCGCAGTGGTTAGCGCGTGTGCGGCACAGTTCTGAGGTCATGAGATCGGACCTTCCCGTGTGGAGTTTGCATGTTCTCCACGTGCTTGCGTTGGTTTCCTTCTGGCTTTCCGGTTTCCTCCAACATTCCAAAAACATGCATGTCATGTCATTGACCCTAGGTGTGAATGAATGACCGAGTGAGTTGTCTGTCCCTGTATGCCCTGCGATTGGCTGGCAACCAATTCAGGATGTCCCCTGCCCACTGCCCGAAGACTGCTGGGATGGGCTACAGCACCTCTGCGACCCTACTGAGGATGAGCAGTGCAGATAATGAATGATTGAATGAGATAATAATCAAGCCAACGTTGTTGTCCATCCAAATGGTGCCAGTTTAAGTTCTCAACTTCAAGTTGTCTTTGTTTTGTCTCATCTCATCTCTCATTAGCCGTACCGCTTATCCTCATTAGGGTCGCGGGGGGGGCTGGAGCCACGGGGACAGACAACTCATTCGCTCATTCACACCTAGGGACAATTTGGACCGGCCAATTCACCTGAAATGCATGTTTTGGGAATGTGGGAGGAAACCGGAGTGCCCGGAGGAAACCCACGCAAGCACGGGGAGAACATACAAACTCCGCACAGAAAGTCTGGAGCTGGATTTGAACCCACGACAGGTTCCCATGACATGAACTGTGCCGCACAAGCGCTAACCACTGCGCCGCCGTGCTGCCCTGTCTTTGTTTTGTGTTTTTATTATTGTTTTGTGTTCCATTCAAGCTTCTTCAGTAGATGATTAGTAAAATAAAAGTCCATAAATCCAAGAGTGTGTGTGTGTCTTAATTGAAGCATATCGAACTTTTAAAAACAGTAAAAAGAATTCACCTAAAGTGTGTGTCGCCACCCTTCAGAATAAATAAACACGGTTTTTCATCCGTTTCCCTGACATAATGATCTAAAAACGTATGTGGTGCTCCAAAAAGTCGAGAAGAGTTTTGAAAAGAATAAACTCAGTTCTTTAATTCAATTGGTCAATAAATTGTTTGTTAGAATGATTTATCTACCCACCCCATATTCATGTACTTTTGTACCTTGTTTATTCGCTATGGGTCCAAGCCTTACAGTGATCCTCAAGGGATATGCAAAAAAAAAATGAAGAAGAAGCTTGAAATAATAAAGAAATACGAAGAATTAACACATATTATCAATCTTGCTCAGGACTATGGCCGGAAACATTCGACGATCAGTCGGTTTAAAACTCATTTGGATTGGTTTTATCCCCTGGTATATGAAAATGTCCCTTCAAGACCGCCACCTTGGAGCAAATGAATGCAGTATTTCGGGGTTCTACTGAAACGGGGTCACTGGTTTTTCCTGTGCACCAAAAATGTACTCGCAAGGCTAAAGTGATCGTAGTGTCTCGAAATCTGTTATATTTCCCCCCTATTTTCTTCTCATCTTTTCCACCTTTCTACTGCAGTCATTTATGCACAAAAAATGATGAATAGCGTATCATTGCCAGCGCCGTCCTTCGGGCGGGGCACGCGACGGCACCCCCGGCTGTGGGGGGGTAAGGAGGTCACCCAGCGTGTGTTTGCAGAGATTTAAGTGTGCTCCGGGGTCAAATGCAAAACGGGAAGGACAGAAATGAAGGTAGCGCCTGACTTTAATCACAAGCCAACACTTCTCTTCAATAAGCTCCAGTTCTGAGGAATCCGGTTTGTGGAAAGCCGCTATCGCCATGTTTTTTTTTTTTTTTCTCCCGTGAAAAACTTTTTGAATTTGCTTTTTTTCTTTCTCACTTTTTCATCCCGCGGTTGTTTCGGCAGCTCTTCAAAGCGTTGTGGTGATTGAGACGCTTGGCCGCGAGCATTGTTGCCTTCTGTGCGACCTCAAGAAAAGCGGGACTGACGTAGGGAGGGAAGCGGACCGCTCGGCGCCAATTAGCGCTTCTCTTAACTCCCACACACTTTTTGGGGGGTCTGCAATAGGATTGAACTCGGACCCCAAAAAAATGAAACCCCGTTGCTTTATCCCCAATCGCATATTGCTGTAAACGGGGGCCAGCAGAGTGCATATTTGTTGGGCTTGGCAGCCCTTATTTGCTATGCTTTGCTCAAAAAGTGAACTGCACTCACGCATTCGCTATCCATTATCTCTGATTGGACATGGCTGCGAGGAGGGGCGGGCGGTTTGTATTTTTGTCGGGCCTGGCAGCTCTTTTTTGCCGTTTTATTTTCCAAAAAGTCAACTGCACTCACACGACCACGATCCATTATTCACAATCCTATATCCGCAAAGCACTTTTTGTCGCCTGACGCCTTTTTTTCTTTTATTTCTGCTCAAAATGAACTGCACTTGTGCTGCCACTATCCATTATCCCAGATTTCCAAAAGCGGGGATTTGCAGACAGGACCTTTGTCTGGGGATGCGCAGTTGTGCCCATGATCTGTTATTCCCAGTGGACTTTTTTTTTATTAGGGTATGCAGAGCGCATGTTTCTTTGGTTCAGGCCAATCAACCGTGCTATTGTGGCCCACTTTAAATAAACTGCACTGTTTTGGCCTCTATCTGTTATCCCTGTTCACTATTGCTGAGAGCATGGATAAGATAACAGATTTGTCAGGCCGTTCAGCTCTTTTTTTGCTTTCACTGTCGCTTTTACAGGTGCTATCCATTGTCTCTGGGCGGCTATTTCCGCAACGGAGGGCTGCCTGGACCCACCCTAAACATAGAGGTGGTGGGGGGCTACTAAAGCTAACCTAGGCCAGGTGGTGCTAAAATGTTTTTAGTTTGGGAGGCCATGTGGTGCTAAAGGTAACCTAGGCTGGGAGACCATGTGGTGCTTAAGCTAGGCTAGGTTTAGGAGGTCATGTGGTGCTAAGGTCAAGCTAGTTTGGAACTGCTTAAGCTAAGATAGGTTGGTATACTATGTGGTGCTAAAGTTAAGCTAAATTGGAAGGCCATGTGTAACTAAAGCTGAGCTAGGATGGGAAGCCATATTGTAGTAAAGCTAAGCTAAGTTTGGAGGGCATATGGTGCTAAAGTGTAGCTTGTTTCGGCCATGTGATGCCAAAGCTAAGTTGGGTACTTCGTAGGGAGTTGTGCTCCCATTAACCGTGATGAACAAGGGATTACAGTACTTTTTTTTTCTGAATGGTGGTCAAGTTTACTAGCAAATTGGTCACTGTGCGGCTATACTTCACATACATTGTCGTCAATAGGACAAAACAACTCCAAAATGAGTCAATTTGCCAGAAAGCTTGTATAAAAGGGGCTATTGTTTTCTCTACCTGGGCCCGGTCTTCTTGTCTTAATATAAACATGAATATTAATGGACTTACGAGTGTTGTTTACTAGGACACGCCACTGCCGCTAATAATTGCCTGTAAATTATTCTTGTAGAACACAAAGAAGAACAATTAGGTAACAAAATATATCATCGTAAATGAACTAGGCTGATTAGTAGTCGTCTTCCGTGTAGAGTGGACAAAGCAGCATGTGAATCGTTACAGAAGACTCCGGCATACTGCGACCCCGCATTACAAAATCTTTACAGCGTGGGGAATGTTTTTTCAGCCCCTTTTGATTGTGTTTTTACCATTATACATCATTGACAACAAATTATTTTGGATGCACAGAAACTGTCTCTGTGCGTATGACGAGTTACAGCGTTGTTTGCTTTGCGAAAATGTTATATTAAATGTCGGTTTGCTATTGGTTTGGATCATGGTGTCATAAAAATCCTGATATGCTATTGGCTGAATTACCTTCCACCCACTTTCACTTGATCCAGTTCAGAAACCCCTTCAAAAAAACATTTTCTTCGCTATGGGTCACAAGGTTTGCAGTGATGCTAAAGAAAGAAGCAAAACAGGGATAACCATGGAAACAAAGCTTGCTATTAAATTGAAGAAGGTACACAAACGGCTACTCTCTGTAAGTTGAATGCGGGAAACACAATCAACGACCAGGACTATTTTTAAACATCTTCTATGTGAGTGACAATCCTTGAAGTGGAACTTAAAAATTCAGTTTCATTTTTCATCCTCTGTCTCCTCACCCCTCTGCATCTACCCACTGCTCCACTGGACCAGCTGGAGTCATTATTATTTATTATTGTTTTTTTAAAAACGTATCTATCATATCTACATACATTAAACAAAAATAGGAGTTTTTTTTTTAAATGTTTTTTATGGTTTACCCACCCATAGGTTTCTATCTCCCCACTCTACGGCAATGTCACTTTTCAAACTCCAATTCCCACCATACTCAACTCATATCCGAGGGGTCTACTGTACTTAAATTTGATGTTTACACTTGGTTGAATAGTCTCGGTTGATCGAAACAGATTATTATACCTTAAACAATTCAGTATACTTAGTTACATTTTAACCAATGTGGTTGTTAAAATATAGTTAATACTGATTTGTTACAGTCGGTAGTGTAAATAAGTCGGCATTGAAAAAAAAAATCCTGGTCTGGTTAATCAAGGGGAATTTTGCTGGTAAATTAATTTATTCTATTTTGACCTTCCCGGTCTCTAATGTCCCTATTTAGAAGGAGACCCCCAAAAATATAATTTCTACCCTTTAAAATGAGTTGATAAAGCTTCACATAGTCAATCGGTGCATCGGCGTTCCGTCTAATCAGCAATGTGATCAGCCTCCCCTACTGAGGCACTATAAAATATTGTATTTATTGTTTTTTACTGCTTTAATTTGTCATTTGTCCACAGTTAATGCAGATATAAGTACTTGGGAGAAACTCGGGCAATTCCTTTTATTTTTCGGAGATTAGCTAGATGCTATGCATTAGCCAATCAACACCATTTCGAGGACTGTTTCCTTTTCCTTTGTTAATGTATTTCATTTGTTTAATTGGAGCTAGATTTTTAGATATCAAGGGTTCTTGGAAATTGGCTATTACTTTTTAGTGTGATTTCTAGTCTTTTTTGTGGGGTGTGTCGTTTCAAGACGTTCCACAATCAATCACACTGAGTTTTGTTGAATTCTATAAAAGCAATTTCTTAGTTTATGCCGCTGAATTCCGATCAATTTTGTGGTTGAACCCGAAGTGCTTTTTAGTGGCGGACATAAGATGTTTTTTTTTGTCTCCAAACTAGACAAAATGACCAGTTGCTGAGAATACATTTGGATTTTGTTTTTCGGGCATTGTTTGTTTTATAGGGCCAGAGCGTGATGAGCATTTTTGAAGAGAAGTGGTTCTTTTTTTGGCCTCTTATAAATAAATTATCAAGATATCAATTGCATTAGCACAATTGTTTTTTTTTTTTCAACATAGAAGACGCATGCCGTAGTTTCTCAATACAACATTTTGCTAAACTAATTAAATACAAACAGAAATGGTTATACTGGCACATAATTTTGCTCATTGTATGTTTTTCTAATAATCCTACAATTTTTTTAATATAAAAAAAAAAACTAAAATAAGCATAATTTTAAGAACATTTTTTTCTCGTTTGATTTTTGGTAAAAATAAAAAAAAATACTTTAGTTGGGGAAATACGCTACTAAATACCCAATCTATGGTATCAGACCATTGTTTTCCCTTTTAAAATTATTCATTATTTTACCTTTTAATGAATTTAGTAAAACGAGAACATTTCCATTGTCTCAAACTTTTTATTGTTTGAATAACAAAATATTTTTCAATGTACGTCAAAGGAACTGTAATAGTACGAACACAGGTCGCGCCCAATAGGACAGGTGCATGCGACACCTAAGCAAGGCACTGTGAAATATGTATTAGTGGAAGGAGTGTGTACATTAGAGATAAAATCGGGCCTAAAAATTCAGCCTAACCCAACCCGAGTCTCAGGTATATAGACCCGAACCCGCCCGAATCCGACGGATTAACTTGATTTGATAACCGAGCCCGAAATAAATCCCGAGCTTTAATTTGCCCCTAAAGCAAACACAATGCTTTACTTTGGCAGCGCCGAACTGTGTTTTACGGCTGAACCATGCAGCTTGGGGTTCACTTGGGCCAAGTCCCTCAAATTAAGCGTGCACTGCCAGTGCAGAGCCAACGTTAACGGTTCGGCGCCGAGTGTGCATTTCGGTTAAAATTAAACTGAAATGTCACCGAAAAGAAAATCATGATCTGCAGATTACAAGCTGCAGATAGTGAAATATTTGGCCGAAAAGCAGGAAGAACGTTTTTAAAGTTTGGAAGCTATTGGCAAGAAGCGGAAATGACGTCTGACGTGTGGCAGGTGGAAGGAGGAAGCAGTGCGTCTTTTACCCCAACACCGAGGATGAAAGGTTTTTGGATTTAGTAATTTGGAGGTAAACTGGTAGTTTGGTAAGCATTTTCTATATCTGAATAGATATTTAAGTCAAAGTAAGTGAATGCTCTGCAGATCCTTCACAGAGGGGGGAAAAAACAGAGTTTCGAGCCAGGTTCAGGCCCGGGCCCAAGATCTTACCTCTAATGCAAATGTATAAATTATGAATATTTACTACCTTGCAAAATTTAAGTCGTTTCCCAGTGATGAATTGTATTGGAAAAACTTACTGCAACTGAAAATGTAAACTACATTTTTACACTACAACCATATGGGGAGAGATTTACCTCAAAAATATTCATAGTTTTCTTCACATCCACAAACATATTCGCTATTTAGTCGATCGAAAAACCATACGTCTCGATAAATCCACATGCAATATTCAAAATCACATATGTAAATTGCAGATACATTTGTGGTTCCGTAAAATACATGATTGCACGAAATTTCTTCTTTCAATGGTACCAGATTGTGAAATTTTCTTTGAAAGTCCTTAAAAAATGCTTAAATTTGGCCATGAAAATGTGTAAAAACTCTATATTAGAAATAGTCGCCCTCTAACTGACGACACTATTTGTTGTAATTTAAGGAATTGCTATCATATGCATAAGTTGTTACTTTTAGTCCAGAAAATACGGTAAAAAGTACTCAGGGTTTCGTTATTTTGCACTAATAAATCTTTTGGGTGAAATTAAATTAGAAGAAACGCAAAATCATAAACTACGCATTTTCAGTCAGAAGGTTAACGATTTGATCCAGTTCATTCTAAATTTAAGAGCCATTTATTGAGCGTGGAGCTCGGTTACAGACCGGCCGAAATTGGAATGGATTTTCGTTTCGACCCGTGCGGGAAAAATTGCCGACTCTGCATTTTCCGGGTCAATTTGGCCAATGACAGATTATAAGGGCGTCGAGATAATAAGGAGCTGAATGACGCTCCGTAAGGATTAATGTCATAATAGCAGATATCATTTCTGCCTCGACTAATCCTTTCCCACCCCCTTGCCAGGATTAAAGCACGGGAACTCCGGCTGTGGGATTCAGGAAACTAGTTTGGACAGAAAGTGCTCCATTATCCTGAAATTTTGGACAAGGCTGTTGAACCTTACTGTTATTTATACATAACTTCCCCGGGATAGGAAAATAATCCGTTCTGAGGTGGGGATTGCAAAGTGAAGTTGCCGCATTGCGGGGGATAATAACCTATGATAGTTCGCTCCTGGTACCCCAGGTAACCCCAACTTTAGAATGAAAAAATAATATACGGATTGTTCTTCTTAGGTGTAATATATTTACGTATTATTGAATAACATTATAAATGATGGAAACATGACATTTTATTTACCTTTGGTTTGACGTGACTTTAGCTGGTCCTGTGGAGTTAGTGGGTGGATGCAAAGGCGGAAATTAAAACCGATTTTAAACTTCTGCTTGTGAGGATTGTCTTGGCAGATTTCCATGCTTTAATCCTTAATTTTAATAATGGTCCCAATAGTCGATAAGGTACAGGCATGCATCTTAACGAGGGTAGCATTTTATTTGCCTTCTTTATATTTATTCAGAATCACAGGCTTTGTTTCTTCTGTTATCATATTTGTTTTTTTTTTTGTTTATCCCATGGTTGATGCCCATAAAGAACAAGTACAGCGAAAAAAAAATGTATGTTTTGTCACACTGACTCATTCATAATCGTAAAATATCATCCATTACATAGCAAAACAAACGAGCCCTTATAATGACATACAAGAAAATATTAAAACAAAAATTAAAAATATACTATTTTTTGTCACTGGGACTCAAGCACTGAATAAGAAGAACTGAGCCACATGAAGAGTAAATTAAAAAAATAAAACAAGAGGCGTACAGGATATGACATTGACTCTCTCTTAGTGCACACACAAGAAACAGGACTGGATCTTTCAGGACCCGGCTGCTGTGGTGTCCCGGGCCTCACTCTCCCCCACAACGGTGGCAGCCCCACCAACCCGGCTGAAAGACCAGGGGGCTGTAAAACAAATGTTATTATCAATTCAAGGAGGGGAATACAATTACCTGCGATATCAAGTGCATCAGGCACATTGGGTTCTGGCACATCTGTAACCCCCTCAGCCTCTACCACCACCTCACTCACGAGGGATTCCCCAATGATCCCCTCCAGCTTTTCCTCTGTAGGGGAGAGCTCAGGGTCCCTTTTCCCCCTTTGCGGACATACTCCTGCAGCGTAGGTCGAACAACTTCTTGGCCTCCACTTTGTCGGGTGATTTCTTTATTTCTGCCACTGTCCAGCCCTCTGAGGCAACAATGTTGACAGCATCTGTCACATGATGCCACTCCTCTGCCTTTTTGCCATCATGATGCCAACGCTAAGCCCCCAAAATGAAAATTGTTTCACACAATCCGCCTCACCCACAAGAAATTCCAGTTCGCACTTTGGTTCTTGTCGCCGCTTTATCCATTTTCATTTTTGGTACGTTTTTATTTATATAGAGCGCACCTGATTATAAGCCGTATCCACCACATTTTAAGGGGATCACCGCTTTTGTACTTACACAAGGCGCACCTGTATATAAGCCGCATGCGCCCACATTACAACATGTAGTACAATCACAAATTTAACCCAAACCCGACTTTGAGTCCCGCGATTGTAACTGAATATAAAGTACACAGTCCATAAACCACAGCCGGCAAAATGAATGGAATATGATACCGGTATTTAACATTTGATGCAGACCTGCAGAGTTCGGTTCCTGTTGAAAATAATCCAGGGAAAAAAAATGTATATTTCCAAAGGTAAAGGTGGGAAAAATATATATCCACTATTGTCCGCCGCGTCCATAAACATTCACCACTTCCCGTCAGCCCGCGTTTTTTTCGCCCCTTCTTTTTTAATCGCCCGATGGAAACATATCAGAATAAGTGTCTGAAATAAAGACATTACAAAAATATACAGTTGAAAATACATATTATACATGGTTACACATATTTACAAAGAAAGACGGTACACCGAGAGAGTTTTCAAAGCTTTAATAATAATATTATAACTATCGTCCCAAACCGTGCCCGTGAAGGGTAGCAAAACGCTACTAGCAACACGCTCGCAATGCAGTAAACCGCTCTGTTAAAAAAACATACCGTACTTGTAGTAATTACGGTAAACCGTCCTAATCTTCCTCCTTATAACTGCCGTCATCAAAGTCGTCTTTCCCATTATGGGAAAGAGACTGTCACATATAGAAGTTGTCCCACGCTCCCTAATTCAATAACACGCTAGCAACACGCTCGCAAAGTAAATTTTACGTGCCGTAGCTCTGTGAGTCTGCTGGCGGCTGTTAGAAAAATTACATAAATTGGCCGCATCACTGAATAAGCCGCAGGGTTGAACGTTTGGGAAAAAAGTAGCGGCTTATAGTCCGGAATTTACGGTAATTATCAAGGGCGTTCCTCTGGCCTTTTATAGGAATAAAGGGGTGGTTCCCTCATATGTTAGTAGGTTGTGATTTATGAAGAGAAACCAGTGTGGGGGACAGTGCGCACGTACTTCCTGTGTTTCCTCCGTACACCAACTTCAGGGATCTTTTCTGTGCAGTTTTATAAATGAGACGCCGTGGGTCTTCTGTAGTTCCCATCTTGCTTCACGATTACAGATTAGGTAGAACTTTAAGTCAAGATCTAAAGTAGATGGTATTTCAAACAGGTTTCGGACTTCAGTTAAGGTAATAGTTACCTTATTTGTACATATCAGGTACTCGTAGAAGTGGCCGATTATCGTTAATTCCATGTTGTAAGGCGAGACACTGTATCTCAAGGGTCTACTATGGGAGATGTTTGGACCGGTAACACCTTTAGTTTTTTAGGCGCTGTGACATCCCGACACTTAAGGTCATAGACTTCCTCAGGGAGAAAAATGTTAGCGTTGTAATTGAAGCATATATAAAATGGAGCCTTCTTGACACGGTGCCCCTTTTAATTATTTCTACTTTGCCAGTGGCGAGCACTCTGCTCTGCAGACAAAAAGATGCACTTCATCACTTCAGCCAGTTAAAACAGCAGATAATCTTTCCTCCGGTATACTTTGGTCGCGCGGCCTATTCATTATTTACGATCTATCCCAAATTACATTATCTTTCATCGGGCTTCAATTACGCCCTGCCCGACGGCCGAACGCTGAAGTACAACCTCATTTTCGTCCTCCGTTTTTAGACGTCGGAATCAGACGAGTTAATTGATTGGACGCACTGAATCAAATATTTATGCGGGCGCGCAAAAATATATTCTGCAAATCGCACGGCGTGATTGATAATAGCTCAGGAGCGCGCGATGCTAACTGGCGCTAATCAAGCGGGCACACCGAATGTTTAGCGTCGGTGATTAGGACAAGAGTGTACTTGGAAGAGAAGGGAACTCATTTGATCAAATATTTAGATGAAGGAAGCTCATCAAGGAGAATGAAATTTGGTTATACTTCGTTATTTTTGAAGTACATTCTGTCACTTGACAGTAGCTCAAGGGAGCGAGTGTCAAGTTTTAATCAAGTTGAGTCAAACTCTTTCTAAAATTACCTTCATTTCCAGCCGGCGCAGTGACAAATTGGACTCACCCGTCCATGGTGCCGTCAAAATTTGTTCATGTCGTAATACAAAAAAATGAGAGGAGTGCATAGAGTTTAAATTGATTGAGGGAGTCTCCTGAAACTGAAACATGGTAGTTTTTGAGCGTTAACTTTTTATAAAAACTATTTTTTTACACGACATTCAATTTATATTGACTCAAAGGTTTTCCAGACGTCTTGTACAATGGAACCTCGGTTCTCGACCATTATCCGTTCCAGAACTCTGTTCGAAAAAGGATTTGTCCGATCACCGTAAATCGTTTTTCCCATTAAAAGTTATGTAAAATCGTTTTAATCCGTTCCAACACCCTGAATGTTTACCATGAACGTAAACATGAAGCTAACCCGGGCTAATCGTACGTTCGCGTTAGCGTAATCTTCCGTACAAAAGATTACGCTAACATGAACGTGTAAAAATAAAAAAATCAGGTCGTTTACACGTCATTTAGCACCCGGGTCTCCACAACAAGTTAAAGGATAAAGAAAATATTTATGAATAGGATTTCTTACCTTTGTGGTGGTCTGCAGAAGCCATGCTCTATTCCCTCGAAAGAAGGGAAACTCGCACATCTTCTTCATATTTTGCTATTATTTCTTTCTTAAATGCAATAGTTGTACGCACTACTCTTCTTTTTTCACCTGTAGCAACTTTGCTGCTTGCACCGACCTTCTTCCAAGGCATAATTAGGGGTGAAAACACTCCGTTCACCGATATTAAAAACGAAAGCAAAAAAGTGCGGGGTCACGTGACAACAGTTCTTCACGAGGGGTGGGGGCAATCTACACCCGTACGCCGCTCAGCATTGCCCCTAGCGTACCGGCGTTCGAACTCCGATTTTTTGAACGAAAAGCGAAGCAAGAATTTCTCGAAATTTTTGGTCGAGAACCGATTTGTTCGAACTGAGAGACGTTCGCAATCTGTCATGTCCTGCACGGTTGTCATGGCGCCTAGCTGGCCCCGCCCCTTGACACCTGCTGAGACGCATTGGACTGATTGCTCTTGGAGTACTTAAGCGCGCTCCTTTGTACTGTGCCTTGCTGGAATGTTTGTTAAACCTGGTTAAACTCCATGAGACTTCTGTTAAAACCTGTTAAATGCCTAGTTCTGTGAATCTGCCCGTATTTGAACTTGCCTTGTTTTTTGGTCTGATCCGTTTGTTTGTTTTGACAACTTGTCTTTTGTTTGGATTTCTAATCCACTCCGCGACCATCGATCCCCAGATCGAGCGTGCGCACCCTCCTCATCCTTCCCCCAATAAATTGTGAGTACGTCTACGCGAATGGGTCCTTTTTTCCTGTTTCCCGCTCCGCTTCGTGACACAATCTTGCTGTTCTAAGTTCATGTACACGTTGCAATTGTAGATTTTTTTCCTATGAAATGATTCTACAGATACATACTTGGCAGAATTACAGGGTCATTTTACAAGCACCTTTATAATCAAGGGAACTGTCTTCTGTGTCTGTTGCTCTGATTGGACCAATCTGAATGAATAGTTTGCATGTCAAGTGAGAAACGAATAATCCCATAAACGAGCACAAGTGACTCCATTAGACAATTAAACATTATCTTTTTCATTTAACAGGGTTCGTACGGGTGCTTGAAATCACTGAAGGTGTTTAATTTTTAGCGTTGTGCTTTTAAGGATTGAAAAGTGCTTGGATTTTAGATGAAATTGATTGTAAATGCTTGAATTGTTTCATGTTTCTCAATAATCGGCTTAAAAATGACGACGTCACTGCTCTCCGGTGTTTTCCTTTCCTTCATTGTGTTTCTTCTTCCCCCATGATTAACAGCAGCCGACATTAGTTTGTAAGGCATTGTTCTATGAGGCATAATTACCCCTAAACAGTGTACTATGAAATGTGAATTGATGTAAAGATTACATACAATTATAGACATTTGTTAAAAAATGAAGGTAGCATTTCCCTATGGTAAATTGTAATGGGAAAAACGTCCAGCAACTGAAAATGTAAGCTGTCATTTTATCCAACACCTATATGAGGAGAGATTTGTCTCAAAAATATTTAAACACAGATCCACTAATGTATATTCCCGATTTACTCAATATCTTAAAATCATATGTCTTGATAAATGCACACACAAGACACAATTTGCATATGTAAATCGGAGAGCTATTTGTGGTTCTGAAAAATACATGACTCACCCCGGATTTCTTCTCTTAATGGTACTAAAGACATTGGAAAATTGGCTTTTATAGTCCTTAAAATGTGCTTGAATTTAGCCATGAAAAAGCTGTACAAACCCTGATTTAACATATAAAATTAAATACAGGATGATTTCATTCATCTCACTCATCATAATCGACAATGTACTGTGCTTATTTGATCCAAAAAGTGTTGTCCATTGTCGCACCCTGTCTATTTACAAGTCATGCTCATATGTTGCTTGCCAGAAGCATAGACTTACAGTATAGAAGGGTGGATACAACTGTGGCGTTTTGCTGTGGGGACAGAAACTAAAATGGAAATGTCCTGAGAAATTAACAAATACTCATAGGGCTTTTGCATTGATCAACTGTCTCTCTATTACGCGTCCCACAGTGCTTTGTGGTGTAAAAACATTCCGGAAGATGGAAACTCAAGTTGAACAAGACACTTCCGCATGAACATTTTTCACCCTCCAATTCAAATGTCATCAGACAAATGAGTCTTTGTCTCATACTTAAGTTAAGGTCTATTTCTGTTCCAGTTCTGGGTATCAAAAAACAAGTAAACGCTTGTTTGAATCACGTCGTAGCGGAACCGTTTTTATCAGTATACCCATCAGACTATTTGTACATGTCTGTTTAGCCTATTTAGCCCCCCCCCCTTTTTTTTGTTTTGCTACTACAGAGCCGCACAACATTGATAAACAATGGATAAAGTGAATATTTATATTGCAAAAAAAAAATTCCAGGGAGCATTTAGGAGCATCATTTTTGGGTTTGTTGTAATTCATAAACGTTATCATAAAATCAAAGTGCGATATTGATTGATTCCTCTTGATGGCATTGAAGATGTATTTAACTAGTCTTTGTATTCAAACCGAGAGCGCCATCTAAAGGAATGCAAAAAATCATTGCTTATTTTTATTATCATAAATTATTATTATTTAATTTCCAGGGATTCATAAAAAATGCATATTCCGTAATTTGCCATAAACTGATGTAGTAAACTCAAAAATAGCGCGGGACTTTGACAGGTAAAACCTGTGAAGTACAAAACTTTTTTTTTTTACAATTACAATAGATAGAATTTTACCCTGGCAGCACGGCGATGCAGTGGTTAGCGCGTGTGCGGCACAGTTCTTGGGTTGGGAACCTCTTGTGTGGGTCCGAATCCAGCTACCGGACTTCCTGTGCGGAGTTTGTATGTTCTTCCCGTGCTTGCGTGGGTTTCCTCCGGGCACTCCGGTTTCCTCCCACATTCCAAAGACATGCATTTCAGGTGGTCCAAATTGTCCCTCGGTGTGAATGAGCAAGTGCGTTGTCTGTCCCTGTGTGCCCTGCGTTTGGCTGGCAACCAGTTCAGGGTGTCCCCTCCCCACTGATTGCTGGGATGGGCTCCAGCACCCCCCGCGACCTTACTGAGGATAGGCGGTGCAGCTGATGAGATGAGATGAGAATTTTACCCACTTTTAGAGTGTTTTTCGATCTTTTTTCAGCCAACTTTCTTCATTAAACCAATTTTGAAGTACACAGTCTGTAGAAAACGTTTTTAAATTATTTTCTAGGACCTGATTTATTTTTGGTTTCAGCTAGCTGTAATTAGGGATTTGATCATATTTTATTTTTTTCAAATTTAATTTTCGTCTTGTTTTTCTTGAAAAAATAAGTACTTTAAATGAATTCTCTTTTTGTGG